>NW_027528827.1:267516-506561 GCF_008692635.1 Crocuta crocuta | reverse complement strand
TTGTGCCGTTATTAATCTGGAAATTTGCATGATAAAGAAAATTATAATTAAGTGAAAAAATTTATCACCCTTTTGCATGAAAGATTGCAGTAAGAAAACAATCAAGGGGAAACAAATCTGACAAAAACAAAACATCAGCAGTAAATGGGAAAAAGAGGGTGGGAGAGATAATTATCCATTCACAGATAGATAAATAAAATAAAGAAAGCAAATGAGCAGATGGAAAAAAAAATCTAGCAAACAAGGTAACAACGTACAAATCCCAGAGATGTGCTATGCCTCCATTAAGACAAATTCTCCTAACCCTTCTCTCAGATCTAAATGAAGTTATGATTTTAGCTGTGAAGTTGTTTTTGTGTCCGATAACCTTAGGAAAGACTTCCCCTTCCTTTTGAAATCCATCCTGTGGAACAAAAGGAGCATCATTGCTTACTATTTTTCACCATTAAACTTAGAAAAAGCTACTCTTTACACAAATGGATACTGATATAATTTTATTTCTTTTATTTATTTTTTTTTTAAATTTTTTTCTTATGTTTTATTTATTTCTCGGAGAGAGAGAGAGACAGTGTGAGCAGGGGAGGGTCAGAGAGAGAGGGAGTCACAGACTGAAACAGGCTCCAGGCTCTGAGCTGGCAGTCAGCACAGAGCCCGACGTGGGGCTCGAACCCACGAACCGCGAGATCATGACCTACGCGAAAGTCGGACGCTTAACTGACTAGGCCACCCAGGCACCCCTGGATATTGATATAATTTTAGATTCAGTCTTTGGATAAAGCAAAGTAAGAATAAGCTGTCATGATTAAAGTTGATCAGAACTGATAAATCCAATAATTCTAATCAAGTACAAATAAATTTCAAATACAAAAATTCCAAACAGCTTTCTCAAATGCTGTGATGCTATTTTGTAAGTAACGATTCATTTGTAGGATGAAGGATATGCATTCTGTGAAGGGGTAATCATGCCCCTCATGCCCCTTTACCGTCTACCCAGTGATGGAAATAACTATTTCTTAGGCAAGTGATCTCTTTCCCTGAAGATACAAGTAACCCCAAAGCAACTCTGCTTTTGTATTGGTCAAGTCCATCCCCTCTTCTTCAACATGGTCCCTGTCTTTGCTCATCCTCAATTCTACTTACATGAATTGTTCTAATGCCTCCCCAAAATGGCCTTTAGTCTCTATTTTACTCCTGTGCAATCTGATTTCCACAGTTATTTCAGAATAACCTTTCAAAAAGACAAATCTGGATGTTTATTTTCCCTGCTTGAAGTTCAATAGCAGCTCTCATCTCCTTCAGCTATTACTCCAAATATGGTGGCATAGCCATATAAAACGTGTATCAAGTAAGTCCTTCCTGTGACTCTCCTTACACAATAGCCTTCCTCCAGCCGCACTGTATTTCCACAGGGCCATACTGTTCAGTGCGTTCATTCACTCAACACTTACTGAACATTGTCTCTAATAACTCTTACATCTTTGATATGCTCTATGCCCTGCAACACGTGGTTGCCCCTTTGTCTATTTGACAAGTTTGCTTTCATTCTTTAAACCTGAGTTGAAATGCCGTGTACCTAATGAATAGTTCTCCATACTCATCTTGACCTTGGGCAGAGGGTCTGTAGTAATCTATGATGCACTTAGATTTCAAAGTAGAGTTCAAGGAATAGCCTTAGTTGCCAAGTTTCACAACTGAATGACTGTACACAACATACGACACATTTTGTGGGACTTACTGAGGCTGTGACCTCTCACCTTTTCTGTCACACTGAGCCATTGTGGAAGGCACGTGTTTAATATAGGGTCCTGCCCCAAACTTCCTCCGGCTTATTAGGCCGGGAGTAGACTCCTTGTCCATAATGGGCTAGTGGGCCAGTAAAATTCTCCATCCCCCAAATTGGAATTACGACTTACTTATTGTAGCTTTAATTTCTTCATCTATAAAATGGAAACCTTAGTTGCTTTATCATATTTGTTGTGAGGATTAGGTAATGAATGGAAAATGACTAACCTAAAGTACTTAGTAAATTGGTCCCTGACTTCCCATACTTATTTCACACGTGATTTCATGAGATGAGAAGATTATGTCTAAGGACTCTACAAATTGTTAGTGGCTAATTATTTCTGATGCAATCTATTATTTCTGATGCAATACCATACTTTCAAAACTGGCATGTGTGAATTCCTGTCACTACAGACCAAGGGGAGCCATCAACCCTTGGTGCACATTCCTGTGATGTAAATTGTAAAAAAAATTATTTATATTTACATAAAGGTTGATGGGCAAATAATAAACAACTGGAATTTTCCCTCCATTCCCAAATGTCCTAGCATATGAATTTATTCTCTCCTATTCTGAATAGAACCTTGGTGAAAAAAGGTTTAAAATAATTATCTAAAATATTATGAAATAAATATGTAGTACTCTAGTTGAAAAGCTGCTCCAATTCCTCAGTTCTTTGTTTCATGGATTAGAAATAAACAAAGGGAAGACTTTTGAAAGTTGACACCAGGAAAAGGAAAGTCAATTTCCTACACTACACTTATCTTGTTCACTTACTTGTAATTTATATTCCAAGAACCTGCAAAGATTTATTTTTTTCTCATCCTCAAGGGCATAGAGTTAGCAGGCTCCAAGATGCAGAAGTGGGTCAAACTAGGACAAAGAAAATAAATCACAGTTCAGGGTCTAGGAAGACCCTGGCTCTGTTTCTTTGGAAAAGAAGGAAGTTTCATAAAACACCAGGCTGAAAGATAGAGGTAAATATCAGGAATCTGGTATGAAATGTTGATGAAGCTCTAACAGTTGAATTATATATACAGCTTCCAGAGGCCTCAGTATAAAATGTGACATTTTTATTAGAAGGGGCTCTTGTTATATAAGGTAATGCTATAAAAATCCTGTGAGATTCACTAAGAGATCTAGAAGAAAACAGAATAAGCAAGAGGTGGCAGCTATATCAGAAAAGATAGCATTTGAGGAAAAGTATAAAAATATCTTTCACTTGGGGCGCATGGGTGGCTCTGTCGGCTGGGCATCCGACTTCGGCTCAGGTTATGATCTCATGGTGTGTGGATTCGAGCCCTACATTGGGCTCTGTGCTGATGGCTAGCTCAGAGTCTGGAGCCTGTTTTGGATTCTGTATCTCCCTCTCTCTCTGACCCTCCCCTGCTCATGCTGTCTCTCTCTCTCTCTCAGAAATAAATAAAACATAAAAAAAAATCTTTCACTTTAATTTTAATTATTTTTGGGTAAGCAGGACTGTCACATTGTTCAAAATTAAAAAGATATTCAGGGAAATAACTCCCTGACACACATGTGCCCAGACACTCATGCCCTGTCTGCAGAACAATCAGTATTGCCAATTTCTTGTATGCTCTTCCAGAGATATTTTATGCTAATGTAAGCAAACATGCTTCTATTTTAGCCCTCCTGTTTTACACAAATGGTATCGTTTCTTTTTTTTTATGTCTTTATTTTGAGAGACAGAGACGAAAGCGAGTGGGGGAGGGTCAGAGAGAGAGGGAGACAGAATCTGAAGCAGGCTCCAGGCTCTGAGCTGTCAGCACAGAGCCTGACGGGGGGCTCGAACCCACAGACTGTAGGATCATGACCTGAGCTGAAGTCGGACACTTAACCAACTGAGCCACCCAGGTGTCCCTGGTATCATTTCTTAATGCTGTTGTGCTCCTTGCTTTTTTCACTTAGCCAGAATCATAATATTCCATAATATTACCTAAAGTGTTTCCTCCCTTTATTATCCATCTATATATTTATTATTTTAAAAATATGTTTAGAAAGAGAGCGTGCACATGAAAGCAGGGGAGGGACAGAGAGAATCTTAAGGAGCCTTCATACTTAGCATGGAGCCTGAAAGAAGGCTCGATCTCAGGAACTGTGAGATCATATCCTGAGAAGAAATCAAGATGCAAGTACTTGACTGAACCACCCACATGCCTCTTCTCTCCTTTCAAAGGCTGCAGCATATTCCATTCCATGAATGTACAGTAATTTCATATACTTAGTAAATTGAATGCTTCTAATTTTTCTTGGTAACCATTCACACCACATCTTCTTAAAACAGAAGGGGTAATAATTTGCTGATTAGTCAATCAGCCCAAGAAGGCCAGTTCTATACCTACCATACACTGGAACCATTTTTTCTCTAAGGTCTACATTTGGAGAGGAGAGAGGATGGAGAGTTTCCTCCTCCAGTTACATCAGGAATACAAACTTGCCACCGTACAGTGATCCTCTTACTAACCCTTGTGCCTGTTCACAAAGTAAGGTCACCGAGGTGATTGGTTGAAGGTCCCGCAAACACAAATTGAAATCACCCATCACTTATCGCATCTTCTTGCTTTCTACGGAGGAGATTGTAGTGTAGTTTCAACAGGCTCCACTGTTTTTCTGAAAAATGAGGAATTGCTTCCATTTTGAGACACAGAAAGTCATTAAAACGTTTTCATGGTATTTATATTTTAACACTTTATTTTATTATTTTTAAAGTTTTTTTTTAATTGACAGAGGGAATGACCGTGCAAGTGGGGAGAATCCCAAGCAGCGCAGAGCCCGACACAGGGCTCAGCTCCTGAGTTGTCAGATCATGACCTGAGCTGAAATCAAGAGTCAGATGCTTAACTGACTGAACCACCCAGGTGCCTCTAAATTTTAACACTTTAAATTATTTTAAATTAGATATCCCAGTTTTAATTTGGAAGACAAACATCTATTCTTCTTATTTTCTAAATCAAGTTCTAGTTCATATGTTTCAAAAAACCAACTATTCTATCAATTATCTGTGTAAAAATAAACCTACAGAAAAACCTCTGAGATCATTTCACCTTGGTTATTTATAAGTCTCCTTAAACAAATATTCCAGTTATAGGTAGATTCCAATTTGATAAGGAAAATTAAAACTACATCTAAATTATGAAGGCACAACTTCAATAATAATCATAGCTAACAGTTGAGTGTTTGCTATATGCCACACTCTGCATTATTTTTTGTAACATCTAGAATAATGCTAAGAAGTGCTATTATTATTTCCATTTCACAGTAAAATTTTCTCCGGATCATAGTATTGGAAAATATCAATAACAGAGTCCAGATATGGATAAAGAATTGCCAGTTGCAAGCTCTATCCTTTTAAATATCATTTTCTTAATTTTTATAAATGTTTCCCTTACTCATATTGTAGTTTGTCTGATCAAAATTGTTCTTCATATAAGGTACAACTAATTATTGTTACCTTTATGTTTCCTTGAACACTGGTATTTCCTTTTATATGGTACAGGAATTAATTTAAGCAAATCTTTGCAGAGTATAAGGCAATTTGTTGGATGCTCAGGAGGAGATGTGAAGATCATTGTCATGTCTGGTAACTTTAAGAGTTCATTATTGACTTGCTGTCTGGTCTGCTTTCCAAATGTGCACTCCAATCATCAATTCAGTTCATCATGTATTGCTTACTTACACCCTCTTGAATTGTGAGATTTGGGGGAATTTCTTTTATGCACATATGTATATATGTGACACAAACTTCGTAAAATTACAGAGTAGCATCTAACAGAGTAGTTTTAAAAAACATGTCATATTAGGAAGAAAGGTGCTTTGGGAAGCACAGAGCCGTAATAAAGCAGCCGCTTGGGAAGTAATATACCTGGATTCAGGCTTAGTGCTAGCCTACACAGTGCTGTCAGTGGATCATAAACAATCACTCGCATTTTTCTCTCCACCTGCTGCTATCATCGGCACTTGTGGGGGGAGGTGCAGAGAGAGAGGGAGAGAGAGGATCAGTAAGTGGACGGTGCTTTTCTGCCTCTCTCTCCTGATGATGCAGGACTGAACCTCGGTGCACAGCCTGGTAAATATACAGGCTCTCCTGTGTACCACACAGTCTATGCAACTGAACATGCTGGCCTTATCTAAATACCTAAATCCAGTGCTAACTCTGCTACTTACAAGCTGGATGATCTAGGGTACGGTGCTTGCCTGTGAAATGAGTAGTTGGATTTTTTGATTTCCAAAGCTCCTTCTAGTTTTAACTTGTTTAAAACTAGAACTATTTAACTCACAGAGCATCTCAAAGCACTTAGATGGGTGTTGACAATAGGTCTGTACTCAGCCTGAACACTGCCTTTCAAGGAGCATGGAAGGAAAAAAATCATATATATGTTGGGAGGATATAAGCGAAATATAAACAGTGGTTTTCCTTGTGTGGTGAACTTATAGGAAAATTCAGATTTTATGGACATCTACAGAACATGGGTGTAATAAAATTTTATATATATATCTATATATATAGATATAGATACATAGATATAGATAGATTTTTTTAATATTCTGAGTTAAAAAGTTATTACGTTTAAGAATCAGAAATGGAAAAATAATTGTAATGAAAGAGATGAAAAAGCTAAGAAAACATTGAAAAGGAAGTAGGCACCACAGGTAATACTGAACTTGATCTTTTTATTTTTTTAATATTTTGAAAGAGAGAGAGAATCTCAAGCAGGTCCCACACTGTCAGCACAGAGCCCAACATGGGGCATGATCTCACAAACTGGGAGATCATGACCTGGGCCAAAATTAAGACTCAGGTGCTTAAACCCCTGAGCCACCCAGACGCCCCTGAATTTGATCTTTAAAGGAAAAATATTGATTTGCTGGTAAAGAAATAAAGAAGAGAACATTTTATGAACTAGAAAATGGGTTGAAATAAAACGTGCAGTGGGTGGTATTTAAGACAAAGAAGTTTAGTGAACAAACTATGATAAGTAAGAGATGTCCAGTATGGGAAAGTACCAACACTGTGAGGATAAGGGACTTGGNTCACAAAAAAATTTCTCAGTTCCCTGATTATAAGTCTCCTCCTCCTTGCTTCTGTCCCCTCCTTCTATATTAGTGTTTTGTCTCTAAAACAGTGAGGCAGAAAGGAGAACAAAAAGCAAGCACTTTCTTAAACCAATGCACCCTGAGCATGAGTGACTTTGTCACCTTTTCTGAGGAACCTGAGAGGCAACCAAGGGACATTTTCCCATGTTGTGGAATTTCAGCCTCCGCAGGTGGTTAGGGTTAAGACCACTAATCTATTTAAGAGAATTACCTTAGGCAGCAGCTCCCATCACGCCAGCCAGTTGATCACCTGCTCTGCCCACACAGAAAACTGACTCCGTAATCTCATGTACCATTGGCAAATGATTTATGTATCTGAAAAGGGGACACTTATGGATTTAATCTTATTAATTGGTATAGGTTGTTTGTTAAACATCATTGACGATATTGTCATTTTAATGTTTAATCTCACTGTAGGAATTTGGGGCAGCTGGCAACAGGGAGTATCCTGTAGCTTTAGGAGACTCTGAGCCCTGTCATTTCGGTTTTGAAAACTTTCACGTTCATTGGGGTGGCCTCATGGTCTCCAATAATTTAAATCTGCACATTCCATTTATGTGACAAACCCCTACTGTTTTAGAAGAATCTCCGGCACAGTTGTGACAGGTGGCCGTGTAATTCAGACAAGCTGTGGTGGTTTTCAGGTCAAACTATGCAGACTTCACTTTCTTAGAGTTTTCTTTGACGCAGATGTTGCTTTCTTCTTTTATTGCCTAAACTTTACCTGTGGATGCTATTTTTATTTTATACAAGTTTTCCTTGAGGCAATAGCAACAGGGAGGGTTAAATCTTTACTTTTCACTGTCAAAACTGATAGCCTTTAAAATATCCAGGCCTTTTTTTTTTTCCTCTTGAAATGGTATTTACACAACTGTATCTCGACCTTAGAGTTAGGAACTTGGTAGAGCAGGCAGGGATGTCCGGTGTTTCTCAGTCAACCTGGATTCTGAACTAGGTATCTGCGATGGCATGGCATGTGGAGCACAGTTAGAATTTAAACCAATGTTAATGAGAATGTCCTTTATTCTGCTTAGCAAGAATTTTATTTGTAAAAATGTTTTTTGAGTACATTTAAATTAAAAAAGACAGGGTTTCACCATATTTGTTAACTAGCACAATTCGTAGAAGTGAATACTTTTTTAATGTTTGTTTATTTTTGAGAGAGAGAGAGAGAGAGAGAGACAGTGGGGGGGGGTGTAGAGGGATAAAAAGAGAGGGAGACACAGAAACTGAAGTAGGCTCCAGGCTCTGCGTTGTCAGCACAGAGCGAGAAACGGGGCTCAGACTCAGGAGCAGTGAGATCATGACCTGAGCCTAAGCCAGATACTTAACCGACTGAGCCATCCAGGTGCCCTGGTAGAGGAGAATATTTTTTTACATTCTGGGAAGCTTATTTGCTAAAGGCCAAATGGCAGTTTTTCTTATAAGAAAAGTAGACTTTAAGTAATAGTGGGGTGGACTTAATTGGGAGGACACTTATGAATGAGAGTAACTATGTCATGTGATGAATATTACCTGGAGTAATTAGTTTGATTATGACAACCTTTTCATACCACACATGCATATCAAAACACTGTATTGGTCTGTCCAGGACTTTCCTAGTTTCAGCATTGAGAGTCCCACATCCGGGAACCCTCGAGTCCGGGGCCAACTAGAAAAGTTGGTCATCTATCCTTCTCGGCCTTTCTCTGTCCTGCTTTTACCTCTTTTTATACAATTCTTAACATTCTAACCAAAACACATTCCCTTCAAATCAATCACTAAGTGAGGATTTGATAGAATCTGCATATTTTTGAGAATACAGCTGTGTCACTCATTTGCCAAGACCCTTTAAAGGTCCAATTCCAAGAGATGGTGGCCTTTCTGAGGTATAACATGGCCGCTATTTTCCACGCCGAGAAATTCCAGCTTAAACGTGCAAATGAGCAACAGAGAGCATAAGCTAATGAGTCTGTGACAAGATAACTGCCAAATTGCTCGGCCCCGTGCTGGAAGGCTACTTCACAAGCAACTCCTGGGAGTCCCTGCCGAGCCACCTTATCAGGACTTTAAAAAATGAAAGTGCCTAAAGACAACCTTTCCGAACCTGTTACAGCAAAGCCTCATTACCGGAGTACGTGTGCACGATTTTTTAACGCTGGGCTTGAGGAAGGGCGCTCTGAAGACGGTGAGGAAATCACTCTCCGTCAGTAGACCAAGGCACGCGGCCTTCCTAAATCCTACCTCCAGGTTGAAGTTGACAGAGAAATCTGTGGAATAGTTCCCATTTTATCTGGGGAGCTGCAGCAATTCGGGAGAATATAATAGTTTTCAGTATGAATTTACAGCACAGCAGCCGTCAGAGATAGATAACTTGGTAGGGGTCCAGTAAGTTCACTTATTCTGAATATCGAGGGTGCTAGAAAACTATAAGCAAGACGAGCACAGATGTTGTTCCTTAGGTGACTTATGCTGACAGAATTCGCTTTTTTTTAAATTCCCAGTGTTGAATCAGGAAAAGGGCATTCATGGCAGCGTGGAAAAAAAATAAAAAAATCAGAACCGCTCTGGAGTCAACAAACTTGAAAGCTTTCATTTTAGACTTGGCTGTTACAGTGCATAAAAAAAGCATAGTTTCTTTGAAGATTAATACACCTTATTAGAGCTATAGGGAGATGCTTTTGCATATGTGAAGCAGACGTTCTTGGGAAAAATCTAGGAGGCCACAGTAAACTTCAATATTATTTCAAGGAAAAACAAAATCAACGAAAACAAACGGTGCATTTATTTAGGGCTGCTTTTCTTTGCTTTAGATTCAAACTGTTGGGCTCTAAAATGAGCAAACTACTTTCGGTAGATAATTGCCAAGATGATGAGCAACACACCCCCTCCCTGCAAAGAAAGTGGATTTCATGTGTGATTTCAACTGTGCAAAAAAAGATGAAACACAGACCCCAGTTTTGCTTACTTAGACTCTTCCCTCCTTGCCCTTTTAAAAAAGTTTCTACAAAATCATCTCTCAAAACAACTGTTCTGACAGTTCCGGGGGTGGAATCGCATCAATGGTCTTGAGCAAGGTAACTTAGATTTCATTTGTAGAAAATGCTGAGGATGAGTCTATATTTACTCTGGAATGTACTCTAGAGAGGTTCCCCCCTCCCCAGTTAATCAGTTAATCCTCAATTTCAGTTTGTTTTCTGCAAATATGGTACTGATTCTTAGAAGCAGATTGCAGAAAAATTAATGTTAATTAAATGTCTCCTACTAGTTAATCAATGTTTCACTGAAAAAAACAACCTCTAAAGGGATTGACAAGGTTGTGAATTTTTATTGTTATTAGAACTGCTTGCTGAAAACAGAAAAGGGGGGAAAGTAGTATGATTCTACTTAGGTAAATTTTTGTACTTGTAATTATGGCACTGGTATTTCTTATGTTTATAATATACATTAATGTAAATTTAAAAAAATCTCTCACAGTTTGAAATCGTGAGGGAGTCATAACAAGGCTTGACTCAAACATCTTCGGCATTACATTACCTTAGCAGTGGTTAAAGACATTGAAAAGTTATAAGGGCAAGATGAATGATTTATAACCATAAGCATGGAAGATAGATATCTTGAAGAACACAAAGATTTCACATTTGAGAAGAAGATAAAAGGCACCCCGAAGACTTTAAACAAACATACGTTAAGAATGCTGTGGCCACTCTGTACTCTCTCATCTTGAATAGTCTCATGGTCACTTTCTTTTAAACTATGTGACCAGAGCATTGGCTATTCATTAGCCAAGAGTATTGTAGAGGGCAGCAAAAAGGACTAGCTCACTTAAGTTTTAAAATACCCTATGACAGCAAATGGAGGTGATACAGTAAAATTGATCCTATTGACAACAAAATGATGGCATGTGAGTTGAGGATAAATAGATACTAGAAATCAGAGACTGTGGCATATACAAAATAAGTAAGCCCTATATTATTCCGAGAAATGTCAGTATTCTTGTATAATTGTCAAATATTATATATATATATATAAACACATGAACAATTTTTCTACAGATTAGCCATTCCTTTAAGTTTTAATATGTCATTTTCTTTACGATTTGTTCTCCATTTTTTTTCTATTTTAAAAAAAGGGCATTTAAAAATTGAGCATAATTTCCCTTTTTAAAAATTTTTTATGGGCAAATTTCAAAGAAAGGAGCTTATTGAGAAAAAAACTCAAGAAGATAAAGGAAGCTCAAAGTAACCTCTGTATCTAAAGAATTGTACTTGGTGCAGAAAATTCCATATATATGTTCATTCATACCTTCAAGAATCTAACATTTTTTTGGTATTTCAGAATATTTTGGCACTTAAAAGATTGCCTTTGCCAAATCACCCTAATTTTGGACAGAACATAACAAACTTACTTAGAAATATAAGGAATTCCTACGGACAAATATGACATGAATGAAGATGCAAGAATTCAAAGCAAAATATTAGTCAATCAAATCTAAGCTTATATGAAAATCCTAAGTGAAACATGAAAAAGGCAGTTGATATTTCAATGTGATTATCATGCGTAGCCTCTCTTCACAAGGTTCCCTCTATGATATAGGGAAGGGATAATGACTATGTAGTAGTTTATCTGTAGCTGAGGCCTCGGTTCCAAACCGACTTATCTTCCAAACAGACTTGCTAAAGACAGGCTCTATTTTATATGCCATCTACTATCCCCATCATCACAGAAATGCTCATATCTGAAACACAATATCAGCATCACAATCAAAAGAAGGCCCCAACAGTGCACAAAGTTCTGATTTCTTCACATCCTTCACATATCACACTCTCTATTTTCGGTTTTCATTTTCCCTTTTTAAAAGCCATTCTAGCAAGTGTGAGGTGGTATCTCCTGTGGATTTGATTTACATTTCTCTAATGACTGGCATCTTTTCATAGGCCTGTTGTTCTTTTTTCTGTCTTCTTCGGAGAAATATCTATTCAAGACTTTTGTCCATTTTTAAATTGCATTAGTTTTCTGCTATTGAATTAGAGGACTTCCTATATGTTTTAGAAATTAACCTCTTACCCCAGGTATATGATTGGTAAATGTTTTCTCCCATTTCTGCCGGTTGCCTTTCTATTCTGTTGATGGTTTCCTTAGCTGCACAGAAGCTTTTGAGTTTGATGTATCAGTTGTCTGTATTTGCTTTTGTTGCCTTTGGTGTCATATTAAAAAATTATTGCCAAGATCAGTGTTAAAGCTTCTCCTTATGTGTTCGTATTAGTCCATTCTCCAGAGAAATAGAACCAAGAAGGTAAGAAGATAAATAAGTAGAAGTGGAGATTCATGATAGAAATTGACTAACAGGTTTATGGGGCCAGAGAGTCCCCAGATCTGCCATCGAAACACCGCTGAGTCAGGAAAGCCCACCTCAGTTTAAAGACCTAAGGATCAGGGGCCAATAATGTAAACCCCAGTTTGAGTCTGAAAGCTTGAGAACCAGAAGCACCAATATCTGAGAGTAGGAGAAGATGGATGTCTGAGCTTGATGAAATAGGAAGAACAAATCCCCCCTTCCTCCATCTTTTTGTTCTAATCAAGCCCTCAAAGATTGCATGATGCTTATCTGGACCGGTGAGGACAGTCTTTTTTTGACTGATCAAATTTTTCTGCCGATCAGTCTAATGATCAAATGCTGACCTCTTTGAGAGACAGTGTCAGAGACATATCCAGAAATCTTTTACGAGCTTTCTGACATCCCTTGACCCGGGCAAGCTGATAGATCAACTATCACACTTTTCTTCTAGGGGTTTTGTAGTTTTAACCTTTAAGTCTTTAAGCCATTTTCAGTTAATTTTTGTGTATGGTACAACATAAAGGTTCAATTTCATTGTTTTGCATGTGAATAACCAGTTCTCCCAACACTATTGGTTAGAGACTCTTTCCCCAATTTTTATTATGGCACCCTTGTCAAAGGCCACTTGACCATATAGGCATGGGTTTACTTCTGTGTTCTCTATTTTCTTCTATTTTATGCTAGTGCCATATTATTTTGATTACTATAGATTTGTAATTAGTTTCACTTTACTTTTTAAAAATTTTTGTCAGTTTTTGTTTTAATTCCAGTTGGTTAACATACAGTGTTAAAATAGTTTCAGGTGTACAAAATAGTGATTCAACAATTTCATATGTCACCCGGTACTCCTCATGAGAAGTGTACTCCTTGATCCCCATCACTTATTTCATGTATACTCCTGCCCCGACCTCCCTTCTGGTAACCATCATTTTGTTCTCCATAATTGTTTTGATTTCTTCCTCTCTCTTCTTCTTTTTTTTTTTCCCCTTTGCTCATTTGTTTTGTTTCTCAAATTCTACATAGAAGCAAAATCATGTGGTATTGTCTTTTTCTGACTTATTTTGCTTAGCATTATACTCTCCTGGTCCATCTATGTCTTTGCAAATGTCAAGATTTCATTTTTTTTTTATGGCTGAATAACACACACACACACACGCACACACACGCATATGTACATACACACCACCTCTTCTTTATCCATTCTTCTATTGATGCACACTTGGTCTTCTCCCATAATTTGGCTATTGCAAATAATGCTGTAATAAACATAGGGATGCATGTATCCCTTTGAATTAGTGTTCTTATATTCTTTGGGTAAATACCCTGTAGCGTGATTGCTGGATCATAGGGTTGTTTTATTTTGAACTTTTGGAGGAAGCTCCTTATTCTTTTCCACAATGGATCCACCAGTTTGCATTCTAATCAACAGTACAGGAGTGTTCTTTTTTCTTGACAACACTGTTGTTTCTCATGCTGTTGTTTTTATCCATTTTGACAGGTATGAGGTGATAGGTTATTGTAATTTTGATTTGTATTTTCTTGATGGTAAGTGATAATTAATATCTTTATGTGTGTAAGCCATCTGTATGTCTTCTTTGGAGAAATGTCTATTTATATCTTCTGCTCATTTTTAATTGGGTTATTTGTTTTTTGGTTGTTGGGTTTTATAAATTCTTTATATACTTTGAATACTAACTCTTTATCAGATATGTCATTTGCAAATACCTTCTCCCATTCATTTGGTTGTCTTTTAGTGTCTTTTAGTTTTGTTAATTCGCTTGCTGTGCAGAACCTTTTAATTTTGATGTAGTCCCAATAGTTTATTTTTGCTTCTGTTTCCCTTGCCTCAGTAGACATATATAGAAAGAAGTTACTGCTTGTGTTCTCTTCTAGGATTTTCAAAATTTCAGGTCTCACCTTTAGGTCTTCAATCTATTTTGAATTTATATTTGTGTATGGTGTAAGGAAGTCCATACACAAATTTCTTTGTGTCCAGTTACTTTCTTTTCCCTGGTGCTGTCCAGTTTTCTCAATAGCATTTGTTGAAGAGACTATCTTGTTTTCCATTCGATATTCCCTCCTGTTTGTCAAAGACGAATTGACCATATAGTTACAGATTTATTTCTGGGTTTTCTGTTCTTTTCAATTGATCTATGTGCCCGTATTTAAGCCAGTACTATATGTTTTGATTACTACAGCTTTGTAATATAACTTAAAGTTCAGATGTCTCCAGCTTTGCTTTTTTATTTTTCAAGATTATTTTGGCTATTCAGGGTATTTTCTGGTGCCATACACATTTCAGGATTGTTTGTTTTAATTCTGTGAAGATGCTTTTGGTATTTTGATAAGGATTTCATTAAATGTATAGGATGTTTTGGGCAATACAGACATAGTAACAATATTCTTCCAATCCATGAGCCTGAAATGTCTTTCCATTCATTTGTGTCATCTTCAATTTCTTTCATCAGTGGTTTATACTTTCCAGAGTACAGGTCTTTTAGCTCTTTGGTTAGGTTTATTCCTAGGCATCTTATTTATTTATTTATTTATTTTGGTATAGTTGTAAATCTGATTGTTTTCTGAATTTTTCTTTCAGCTGCTTTATTATTGGTGTTTAGAAATGCAACAGATTTTGGACATTGATTTTGTATCCTGTGACTTTATTAAATTTGTGTTTCAGTTCTAGCAGTTTTTTTGGGTTTTCTAGCTGTAGTGGAATCTTTTGGGTTTTCTACATACAGGATCATGCCATTTGCAAATAGTGAAAGTTTTATTTCTTCTTTACTAATTTTGTTGACTTCTTTTTGTTTTCTGATTGCTATGGCTAAGACTTCCAGTACTGTATTCAATAAAAGTGGTGAGGGTGGACCTCCCTGTCTTGTTCTTGACCTTAGGGAGAAGGCTCTCAATTTTTCCCCATTAAGGATGATGTTCGTTGTGGGTTTTTTATATATGGCCTTTATTATATTGAAGTAGATTACCTCTAAACCTACCATACAGCCTGTTTTGATCATGAGTGGATGTTGTACCTTTTCAAATGCTTTTTCTGCATCTATTGAATGATCATATCCTTCTTATCCTTTCTTTTACTGATGTGATGTATCACATTAATTGATTTGCAAATATTGAACTACGCTTGCAACCCAGGAATAAATCCACTTGATCATTGTGAAGGACTTTTTTAAAATGTGCTACTGGATTCAGTTTGCTGGTATTTTGTTGAGGATTTTTGCATCTATGTTCATCAGGGATATTTGCCTACAATTCTCTTTTTAAGTGGTTTCTGTATCTGGTTTTGGTATCATGATAATGCTGGCCTCATAAAATGAATTTTGATCTCTTCCTTCCTTTTCTATTATTTAGAGTAGCTTGAGAAGAACAGGTATTAACTCTTTTTTTTGGTATTAACTCTTCTTTAATGTTTGGTACAGTTCATGTGTGAAACCATCTGGCCTGGACTTACATTTGTTGAGCATTTTTTGATTACTGATACAAGTTCTTTGCTGGTTATCAGTCTGTTGAAAATTTAGTTTCTTTATCTTTCAGTTTTAGTAGTTTATATGTTTCTAGGAATTTATTCATCTACATTGTCTAATTTGTTGGCATATAGTTTTTCATAATATTCTTTTATAAATGTATTTCTGTGATGTTAGTTGTTATTTCCCTCCTCTCATTTGTGATTTTGAGCACCTTCTTTTTCTCTTCCTAAGTCTGCATAGAGGTTGATCAATTTTACTGAGTTTTCAAAGAACCAGCTTCTGCTTTTATTGACCTGTTCTATTTTCCTGTTTGTTGCTTTACCATTTATTTCTGCTCTACTCTTTTTATCTCTTTGTTTCTACTGGTTTAGGTTTTTTGTTCTTCTCTTTCTAGCTCCTTTATGTGTAAAATTCAGTTATTTGTTTGAAATGTTTTTTGCTTCTTGAGGTACACCTATATTGCTATACACTTCCCTCTTAAAACCTCTTTTGCTGTATTCCAAAGGTTTTGCAATGTTATGCTTTCATTTTTATTTGTTTCCATGTACTTCATTTCTTCTTTGATTTTTTCGTTGACCCAAAAATTGTTTAGTAACATGTTATTTAACCTCTATGTATTTGTGCTCTTTACAGATATTATCTCGTCATTGACTTCTAGTTTTCATAGTACTCTGTTCAGACAAGATGCATGGTATGTCTTCAATCTTCTTGAATTTATTGAGGCTTGTTTTGTGGGCTACTTTGTGATCTATTCTGGAGAATGTTCCATATGCATTTGAAAAGAATGTGTGTTCTGTTTTAGGATGAAATAGATGTTAAATCCATGTTCCAATGTGTCATACGAAGCCACTACTTCCTTATAGACTTTCTCTTTAGATGATCTATCTATTGATGTTTGTGGGGTGTTAAAGTTTCCTACTATTATTGCATTATTATTGACTAATTCCTTTATGTTTGTTACTAACTGCTGTATGTATTTGGGTCCTCCCATGTTGTTTGAATAAACATTTGCATTGGTATATTTTCTTGGATTGTCCCCTTTATTATTATATAGTGTCCTTCTTTGTCGCTTGGCACAGCCTTTGCTGTAAAGTCTATTTTGTCTCATATAATTATTGCTACTCTGGCTTTCTTTTTAACATCATTTTTCATGATGGATAGATCTCCATCCTCTCACTTTCTTTTTTTCTTAATTTTTCAAAATTTATTTTTATTTATTATTGAGGTATAATTACCATACAGTTTGATATTTCAGGTTAAAACATATTGATACAACAGTTTTGTATGTTAGTCAGTAAACACTACAATAACTGTAATTGCTATCTGTCACCATACAAGTTATTACAATTGACTATATTCCTTTTTTTAAAAAAAATATAGTTTATTGTCAAGTTAACTAACATAGTTTACGTCCTCTCACTTTGAGTCTGCTGGTGAATTGGGCTCTAAAAGTAGTCTCTTATAGGCAGGTTAGAGAAGGATCTTATTTTATAACCCATTCTGGCACCCTATGGCTTTCATTGGAGCATTTAGTCCATTTATATTCCAAGTAATTATTGATAGATATGTATTTATTGTCATTGTTTGTTTTGTGATTGTTTCTGAATATTTTCTTTGATATATTTTTTGTTGTTCTTTCATGGTTTCCTTATTTTCTTTAGTGATACGTTTAGGTTTCTTTCTCTTTATTCTATGCGTATTTACTAATGGTTTTGGATATATGATTACCATTGTGCTTGTATACAACCTCTTCTGCATATAGCAGTATGGTGTGTCGATTGTTGTTTAAGTTTTAACTCATTCTTCTCTCCTCCTCACATTTTAGGTATATGTTGTTATATTGTACATCTTTTTCATTTTGTTAATCCTTTGACTAATTTTTTACATAAATATTAATTATTACTTCTTTTGTGATTCCTACTTTCATACTGTCATTTTAGTCTCTCCTTTCCACTCAGAGTCTCCTTTAATATTTCTTGCAGCCCTGGTTTAGTGGTTATGAACTCCTTTAGTTTTTGTTGTCTGGGAAACTCTCTCTTTCCTTCTATTCTAAATGATATTCTTGCTGGATAGAGTATTCTTGGCTGCACATTTTTCTCATTCAGCGTTTTGAATATATCCTGCCTTCTGGCTTGGAAAATTTCTGCTGAAAAATCTTCCTGCTGGTCCTATACATTTTCTTTTGTAAATTACTGTCTTCTTTTGTCTTGCTTATTTTATTTTATCATTATATTTTGCCATTTTAATTACAGTGTTTCTTGGTGTGGATCTGCTTTTGTTGATTTTGATGGGGGTTATCTCTTCTCTCCTGGATCTGGATATCTATTTCCTTGGATTAGAGAAGTTTTCAGCTATTATTTCTTCAAGTACATTTTTTGCCCCCCTTTCTCTCTCTCTCTCTCTTTTTTTTTTTTTAAATGTTTATTTGTGAAGAAAGCAAGTGGGGGTGGGGGGTGCGGAGAGAGACAGAGGGAGACAAAGGATCTGAAGCAGGCTCTGTGCTGACAACAGTGAGCCTGATGTGGAACTTGAATTCATGAATCATGAGACCATGACCAAAGTCATGATCTCATAACCAATCATGAGCTGAAGTAGAATGCTCAACCAGCTGAGCCACCCAGGTGCCCCTCTCTCTTTGTTTCTTCTGGGATTCCTATAATTCAAAAGTTATTATGTTTGATGGAGTCACTGAGCTCCCTAAGTCTATTCTCATTTAAAAAAATTTTTTAATGTTTTATTTATTTATGAAAGAGAGAGAGAGAGCANTGTTTCTTCTGGGATTCCTATAATTCAAAAGTTATTATGTTTGATGGAGTCACTGAGCTCACTGACATAAGTCACTGACTTATGTTTGAAGTCTATTCTCATTTAAAAAAATTTTTTAATGTTTTATTTATTTATGAAAGAGAGAGAGAGAGCAAACAGGGGAGGGCCAGAGAGAGAGGGAAATACAGAATCTGAAACAGGCTCCAGGCTCTGAGCTGGCAGTCAGCACAGAGCCTGATGCAGGGCTCGAAGCCATGAACTGTGAGATCATGACCTGAGCTGAAGGAGGATGCTTAACCAACTGAGCCACCCAGGCGCCACAGTCTATCCTCATTTTCACAGTTCTTTTTTCTCTCTTGTTCATATTGATTACTTTCCATCACTCTTCTTCTGGGTCACTAATTTGTTCCATCCTCTGCTTCTTCCACTCTGTTGTTCATTCCATGAAGCATGTTTCTCATTTCTCTTATTGTATCCTTTATCTTTGCTCTTATTTCTTAATTCTATGTTCAGGGTCACATGCATGTGTTCCTCACTTTCTTCAACTCCAGTGAGCATCATTATGATCATTACTTTAAATTATCAGTTCATGTTAGTTATATCTGTTTTGCTTAGTTCTCTGGCTGTGGCCCTGTCCTGTTCTTTCATTTGGGATAAATTTCTTCATCTTCTCATTTGTCTAAGTCTCTGTGCCTGCTTCTATGTTTTAGGAAAATCAGCTATGTCTCCTATTCTTGAGAGTAATGGCCTTATGATGAAGAAGTTTGGTAGTGTCCTGCTGTGTGGTATCCTCTCTTCTCCAGGGCTTAGCATTTCCAGGGAGTATATCCAATGTGTGTTACATATGGTCTGTTATTTTGTTCTGGCCACTATATCCTTCAGGGCAGTCATCTGCAAAGGTTCTGTTTCCCTGTTGTGGGTAGTGTTTGGTCTCTGGCCTGAATGTGATGCATTTTAAATATGTGTGCTCTAGTCATTTTGTTAAATGAGACCTGTTGCCACTATCAGAACTGATGCTCCACAAAACTCCCAGGTCAGGAGATGAGGTGTGAGCAGGCATTTGGGCCAGTCTTCTTGGGGAGAGGGCCCACCACGCTGGGACTGAGGTACACATGACTTGGAAAAGTGATTCTTCTGGAGTGCAATGAGGAGGTGCAACATGTTAACATGGTGTAAGCATGTTAGGTCATACATGTGGGCACTGCACTAGTTCCCGCAGGTGGCTGATGCATATGCTGAGTGGCAGGGGAGGAAAATGGCCCCAGCCAGTTCCTTCATTCCCAGAGGGAACTCTCTCCATCAATGCTATCTCTCTGGGATGTGCTCTGAGGTGAATGAACTACCTTCCCACTGTGTGCCCCAGGTGCTCTTCTGATAGCTGTTTCCAGGCTGTGTATCTGAGGGTTGTTTGTCTGTCTCCTCTCCAAGAGCAGCACAATGCCCTTAGGGCCCTATCCCAGACAAGCCCAGCCTGCTGACCTTTAAAACTCCAGGCTTTAAGCCCTGTGGTTGCCAGAAGTAATGAAATTCAGCCCCTCTAACTTTCCAAGCCACTTGCCATAGGGATTTGTTTTCCACATGTGCTCCTCTGTGTTAGTTTTTCTCTTGCCCTTCTCTGTGACTGTGGCTCCCTCCTCACTGCAGCAGCAGATCTATCTCAAAGCATGTCTTTGTACTTCAAACCTTCTTTGATGTGGCCTCTCCTCTTCTCTACTATTAGTTGTGGAGTTTGTCCTGCTAGTCTTCAGGTCAGTTTCTGGAGTATTTCAGATGATTTGATTGTTTTCTAGTTTATTTGCGAGACCAGTGGAGAATCTTCTAGAATCTTCTTTGCCACCCTCTTCTTAACCAATCGATGACATGTTTTAAAGTCAGGAACACAGAATGGAGGTTACTCAAACAAATTAAAAATAGAACTTCCATATGATCCAGCAATTCTGCTTCTGGGTATTTTTCCAAGATAATTGAAAACAGGATCTTGAGGACTTATTTGCACATCCATATCCATTGTAGCATTAGTCATGATAACCAAGATAGAAATGTGGTATATACAATGAATTCTCATTCAGCCTTAAAAAAGAAAGAAACCTTCTCATATGCTACAACATGGATGAACCTTAAAGACATTATGCTAAATGAAATAAGTCAGTCACGCAAATACTGCATAATTCCACTTATATGAGGTTCCTAAAGTAGTTAAACTTAGAGAAGCAGAGAGTAGAATGATGGTTACCAGGAGATGGAGGGAGGGGTACATCTAGAGGTGCTATTCAGTGGATATAGAGTTTTAGTTATGCAAGGTGAGTCTAGAGATCTGTACAACACTGTATATATAATTAATGATACTGTACAGTATGTTTAAAATGTATTAAGAAGTTAGATGTGTGTGTAATATTGTGTTTCTTACCACAATAAAAAAAGGCTTTTCAGATACAATCATATATTTCAATAACAATGTCATCCAGAGAGCAAGAGTAAATAGTATCTCATCATCCTGATAAAAACAAAAAGAAACAATTGATATTTTGAGGTTTAATAATAGAGTTGATTGACTAAATATCAATATCTGGAAATCTTTATGTTCTTATAGCATACCAATACCTAATTAGAAAATATAATGAAAAAATGTCAAAAGATCTCCATAGTCATAACACCAAAAATATAAAATACCCTAAGGCAAAGTTACCAAAATATGTATAATACATAAAAATACAAACTATAAACTTTCATTGAGAAAGAAAAGATGAATTGAATAAATGGAGGTTGATATCTGCATTTTTGAAAAAATATGAATTAGTGTCTTTTTTGAGTGTTGATAGATATCTACTTCTACTGTAGTGTCATTGCATTTATTTCAATACAAGCTAAAGTACTCAAACAGCCATCAAAATACAGTGACTTGAGTAAGAAAGAAATTTATTTCTCCTTAAGTTGACCATCCAGTGGTGAGAGGTCGGGGGATGTTAGAGTTATTCTGTCATCCCTAACATGTGGCTTCCAATTTTGCTTTATATCTCCTATTTTCCACTGAGCTAGAAGAAAGAGATAGAGACATTAGGGCAAGTAATGTTTAAAGAGATGTCCTAGAATTTGCACACATCTCATTGGCAGGAACCTTGTCATATTGCCATATCTGACTGCCAAGGAGACTAGGGAGTGAATACAGTCTGTAGCTATTCCGAAACAGGATGGAATCTCTAGTAACAAACCAAATGAAAACTTAGTGGCTTCAAAGAAAACAGTCATGTTATTATTTCTCAAATTTTCAGAGGCTCAGGAAATGAGATCGCTTGGGGTGGTTTTGGCCTAGCATCTCTCTCGCAGTTGGAGTGATAAGAAATTGGGTGTTAGAGCTGTGGGGTGATGGAGCAGCTGGTGGCTGCTCAGACATTCCCCTGTCTTGTTATCCCAGAACTTTTCCATGTGGTCCCTTCACACGTACCAGCTGGTGCTTTCTCTCAACATGGCAGCCTCTGGGCAGTTGGCTGGCTTGCATGGCAAACTGATGCTCCTTAGGGAAATTGTGTGTGTGTGTGTNTGTGTGTGTGTGTGTGTGTGTGTGTGTGTGTGTGTGTGTGAGAGAGAGAGAGAGAGAGAATGTGGCAGAAAATTTACTCCCTTAATAAATCACTTTAAGAAGCCTTAAGAAATCACCTAGTGTCATCCCCATTGTACTCAATTGGTAAACAGACCAATCTCATCAGATTCAAGAGGAGAAGATATGGAACATACTTTCAGTGGAAAAGTGTCAAAAATCTGAGGCCAAATTTTAAAATTGTCATGCTTACTAAAAGGAAGAAGGGAAGAATAGAAGCAGAGAAATATTGTTTAGTCTGTGTCAATGCACCTATGTCCCACAGATACACACACACACATGCGCACACATGCACACTTTAGAAAGTTAACCCAGGGTCCCACACACTTTCTGTACCTAGCTCACAGCTAAAAACTGAATGCTCTTTTAATTTGCATCAATTCCATGAATAAGTACTAAGAATTGGAGAGCTAATATTATCAAAGACAGACACACCAATTTTCATGAAAGATTAGAAGCAAGAAAGCTTAAATAAACTTTTGTTTGGAAAATAGAATATATAGGGACATTAAGTTGTCTATCGCAGTCATTAAATCCTGCTTGACAGAAGACTGCCCCAGAAGGAGACATTTTCTTGGTTAATCCTATCTTGCCAACCTTGATTCTTCTCTGTGGAAGGAACTCCCTTCTTCACAGTCCTTCATAGCCCCTACAAGGCCCTCCCTTTGAAGGTTTTCCCTCACTTATTATGCCCTGCAGCAATTCTTTCAGTGGCTATTGGAGAATATGGAGGTTTGATGACCTAAGAGTTGCTTTGGAGCCAGAGCAATCATAGGCTTCTGTGGTTGGGCTTGTAATTTATTTGGCAATACAGTTCCCTCCAAAATTTAGTAGTCTCTGGTCTAGTTGCTTCTAGTCATCAATATGTGAAATAACCATTTACAAAGATCTCTTCTGGTACCATTTCCTAAGCTTGCTGAATGTCTTCTGATTTTGGATGGCTTTAGAATTTAGTCAGGCATCTCTCTCTGTCCTATAATGGGGGCTCCATTGAGGGATTTGTAACCATGACTTCATGTCTGAAGGCAACATCCTTAATCTAATGTTTGCTTCCAGTCTATTTTGGGGCCCTAAACATACTTCCTGCTGTTTCCATAGAGAAGCAGTTGCAACTTTCAGCCCATTTAGTCTTCAGATTTCTGAAAATCCAGTCAATTTAAATTTCAGTCCACTGGCAGAAAGAGCCTCGCATAAACAGAGCCTGTTGTCCTTTCCATCTCTGCTTGCAGATTGGCCAATTTTTGACTATTTGTCTCTTTCACTGTATTTTACTAAAAATAACAAGAAGCTGCTGCCATCACAAATATTCTACATTTTATTAACCAGTGCCCCTTTTAGTATGGCTTTGCTAGGTAATGAAACTAGTTTCCAGGTTATCACAAGCAAATGTTCTGCCAGTGCTTTTCCTTGCCATAAAATGGGTGACCAGAGAGAGGGCCTATAGTATTATACATGTTCATTCTAGTTCCTAAACAATAGCTAAGCCAATCCCATCCGAGTATACAATTCTGTTTGTTGGCATTTGGGGCCAATGTAGTATAAGAAATATCATATACTGTCTTAAATTAAAAAAAAAGGTTTTTTCTCTCATGTATCAGTTATAGGATGAATGATCTAAGGCAACAGATTTTTAGGAAAGGACTCAGAAATTGCACTCTCTATTCATTACTTCCACTAACAAGCATGGATTAATCATAGAATCATGGTACTCCATAGAATTAGTTGTAAGTCTAGGCAGCCTGTCTGCAGCTCACATTTTGGGGCTTCTGCTGCAAGAGGAAGAGGGCAGAGTAGGTAATAGGAGATGGTTAGAAGTTTCCATGACATCCAGGTAAAAAACTGACACCCTTTTTTGTTTCTCGAGTATTTAATCAAATTATTCTAAAATTGACCTGGAATAAGAGACATGTGAGAAAAATTATAGAATCCTACAAAGCAGAATGGACTAAGGAAGGATATTGGGGAAATAATTTTTCCTTAAAAAGGACTTAAATATGTGAAAAAAATATTGTCAAAACAGGAATAGACAAATAGCCTAGGGAGTATAATGCAGAGATTTATAATGCATGCTTTATAAAAAATATGGCATATACCACAGATGATATTTCAAATAAATAGTTAAAAGATTTATTATTAAATGATATTAAAATCTGGTATATAAAATAAAACTATAGAAGTTCTAAGAAAAGATATAGTTGGGTATTTATATAATTGTGGAGCAAGAGAGAAATTTCCTAAGAGTGATAAACTATAAAGAAGGATAGAAACCATAAAGGACAATATTGATATAAATGATTGACCAACTATGCAAGTAAAATATGACCATAAACCTTACTAAAATGCAAATGGAAATCAGGGAAATCTGTGTAATTTATATAATATATAAAAGATGTATATCTTTAGAGTTATTGATCAACGCTTTTATCAAGTAACGGGCAGGCAAGCCTATAAGACACGCACACACACACATGAATAAATTGCTCTAAAAACTTAAGGAAAACAATTAAACCCTACTAGTTATTAAGGGAGCAAATGGCGAAAATATTTTTCAATTATCAGGAAGTAACTAATTAAAATATCAAATGTTGACAAGTTTATGGTGAAATGGAAACATTTATGCAATGATAGCTTTTAATTTTATACTTTATTAGAATATGATAGTATATATAAAATTCTTAAAATATTCATACCTTTTTAATGATGAGCCATAACCTTTGAAGAGTTATGAAAATGAACAGAATTGGAAAAGTTTATTAAAATGTTCATCAGAATGCTTGTTGTAATAGCAAAACATCACAACTTCAAAAACAGTCCCTTGAGGAGGCTACTTATATAATACAGGCACAGAGGGAGATCCTGGGCAATGTTAAAATTTGTGCTACAAATATATTTATGCAATACGATACTAACAATTTTTAAGTGAAAAAGTTACAACATGATATACATTATATATAATGTGTGTATATGTGTGTATTATATATATAATGTGTGTGTGTACACACACATGCCTATGTAGAAAACATATATTATTTTGTCTAAAATGATACATACTTGAGGAACTTTATGGATTGGGGAAAAAATAATTAGGTTAATTGAATTAGCTAGCTGAATCAGGTAGAAAAGAATACTCTTGTGAATGAATTATCTGCTAAATACAATTAGCTATGTAATTGGAAATGATTAAGAGGGGGTCTTTTTGCTGCAGCTGAGTGTTTTATTGAGATTGTACTTAATTATATTGGTTAAATTTATATCTGAATAAAAATTTAATCAAGAAATATGAAAATGAACAATACTCCTTTATACCCATTGATAGTACATATTATACATGCTTTTAAATGTTGTCAACTTTCATTCTGGAAAAAAAATACATAAAAATTCAGAAGTCATATATATGTGTCTATGTAAGTTGAAACAAATTCTGACTGATTTTATTTTTAAATATAAGCCAAGGCTGCTTCTGCAAGCATTCTATAGTCTGGCTAAGATGAACCCATAGCATTATGTTCTCTGATACCTCTCTTCAATTTGAAATGTGTAAGTCATCTAGTTGAGCAAAAGCTTGATAACCTAATGCAACAAGCTTGAACATCAGAAATCGGCTAAAATCTTTTATGTGACAATTGGCTCACAAATGTCTGCCTGGGCAGATGGTATTGGTTTTAAAAGAAAGACATAGTTTGCCTGGAGAATTTCAGAGAAATCTGGGCATCATTTTCAGACTCTGGTAAAGGAGAAAGGTGTCATTTCCTTGACAGCCCCAGCGGTTTCCCTGTTACTGTTTGCATGACAGATGCCATGAACAGATTGATGTGTAAAGAAAAGCAAGGTACAAGAAAATCATGTATTAAAACTCATTAGTTGCTGATAGACATGATCTGCTGGGAGCCACTTGGAAACATTTTTTGATGTATAGAGAATGTTTAACATTCTTAATATATGTGCTTTTTAATGTGGTGGGACTACATTTACATATGTGGTGCTTGCCTAAATGGGAAGAAAAACATTGTAGCTTAAGGACAAGTAGACTTCCATGAATATGTAGCAGAAATGAATCAGTCTTAAATACAACTTTCAGTATAAAATACACTTTATTATTTTCTTCATTCTGTTGGCCTGGGCCTGTGGAGCTAAAGTCTAGCAGTGGCACTATCCGTTACTGCCAAAACAAAACAAACAAACAAACAAAAATAAACATCACTGAATATATTATATTATGAAGACAAAAAATTGAAAGCCATATTTCTGTTTTGTGTTTTCTTCAACTTTTATTTTTATCCTTTTCTCAAGAGTATAAAATCTAGGAAAGTCTGATCAATTGATGAAAATAATACACTTTTTTTTTTGGCTAAGGTTGTCTTGTCAGTGACCCAGGATTATTTTTAAGAATATTTTCTGGGGAAGGGGCTAAAAAAATGACTGCTAACTATTAATCCAGAGAATAGTTTGACACGTGTACAAACTTACAGATTTCTGCTATCTACGCCGTGCTTGAGTGAGTATTTTCATTCACAACATGAAACAAGCTTCTCAACACTAATCGTGATCCACTGACGTCTATCATAATGAGCACTATTTAAAACCAACCTACTTACAATTTAGCCCTCCATTGTGAGGGTAGTCACACATGCTAAACCAGCAAAGAGCCGTGAGACTACAGCCCCTGCCAACCTCCCAGGAAGAACTGACAGAAATACCAGACAGCGTTTACCACACACTAAACACCAAAGCTGATTGGTCTAAATGGGAAGTAAATGTGCCCCATCATTCACATACTCTCTCTCTCTCTCTGTCTCTCTCTCTCTCTCTCTCTCTCACACACACACACATGCACACATGCATGCACTGAAACTCTTGTGAAGAGTACCTACAAATGATTTATAGAAATAGATCAACTACAATTATGGATTGACCAAGGTAAATGTTAATGTATGATAATAGAGCAGGAGTGATCTTCGTCTTCAATTTCCTCTTTGACTTGCTTCCTCATCTTGAATATTATTCTTAGCAGAGAAAATGAAGCTAAGCAGAGCATGCTTATTTCTGGCTCTTCTCTCTCCTCTTTTAACATCACACCCTCTCCAGACAGTGCTCTTACCCAGCATCCCACAATGCTGCCTCCGACTCTGGGCCTTCAAGAAACCCTGCCTGCTCTCCCCAGCCTTGAAGCATTGCTTCTCCTAATTTTTCTGAGTAGGGGTTTATAATCTTGCATTCCATGTGCCATGTTCCACAGACCATGTCACAGTTCTACCTATGTTACCTCTTAACCCAAACTGTCCACTTTTACAAAATCGCTTCCACCTCTAAGGCTCATTTCATCTAGCTGTGACACCATCAAAATACCTTTTATTCTTCTTTACCTATGTCCTAACTACTCCCTTGCTCACTGTGAAATCTGTCAGTTGGCTGAACTTTTGTGGATGCCTCCATGTTTGACCCAGGAATCCAGAACTGATCTTCTCAACACCATCAACTCTTGGCATCTATTCTTATATCCTTACTATAAGTACTGTTATCATTTATAACTGCTCTAACTCTAACTGCTCAAATTCAGACATGAAGATGTCACAGCCTTCTTCATATATTGATTGATGTCATTCTGATAACTTGTCCCTTTATTTTACCTTTATATCTCCATTTATTACCTCCTCTATGGTTTCATTTCCTTCTTGGACCTTAAGCTAAGGTCCCACTCCTTAATCTTGCTTTTCTGAGATAGCTTCTCTGAAAACTTAAAATTTACCATCTTTGTTCATACATCCAGATGGGTGAAAGTCGCCCCATGAAATCACATAACCATACATTTTGATATCACTAGAAAACGATTTTAATTTCCTTTGGGTCTATAATATTAATCAGCAATGACAACCCCACCTACCCAATTTATCCCACTGGCTGTGTTAATCAGCACTTTTCTTTTTTTTTTTTTTTTAATAGTTTATTGTCAAATTAGTTTCCACATAACACTCAGTGCTCATCCCCACAAGTGTCCTCCTCCATGCCCATCCCCCCCTCCCCCCACATCCATCAGTCCTCAGTTTTTGTCAGCATTCAAGAGTCTCTCATGGTTTGCCTCTCTCCCTTTCCCCCACCATTTCCGCCCTTCTTCTCCTCCTTGTTCCTCCGTCAAGTTCCTCCTAATCCTCCTATACGTGCAAACAAAGAGACATAAATAAGGTATCTAATGGCTCATGTGTTTGAAAATTTGGTCAGTGACTCTCAGCCTTTAGCATTCCTGAGAATCCCCTGAAGGTCTTGTTAAAATTGCTAGGCAGACTCCAAAGTTTCGATTCAGTAGGTCTAAGATGGGAACTAATAATCTGATTTTCCAAGTTGCCAGGAGTAGGACCCATACTTTTAGAGCCACTAGTCAAGGAACAGCATTATCTTTCAACATGGTGGGACACAGGTGTTCAAAGATATCAGGAATATATCTATTTTCTCTCTTCCTCATTCTTCCTTTGTGTGGCTTCATATTTCAGTAATATCATGTCCCATGACAGAAAAATATGGTACCAAGAGTTGCAGGATTGAATATCCTTTTGAACTCATACACCCAGAGGGAAAAATGCCTGTCTTTCCCCATAACTTTTATAAAACCCAAGGAAATAAGCTGGAGGGAGTCAGCGTTGCTCTAGCTAACCAAGACAAGTTATATCACTAGGGACCTGGAAAGGAGGGCCCCCAAAGAGAGGATGTGGGTTGCATTGACGTGCTCCTCAGTATGTTTTGCATCTCTTTACTAGGCTCTTAAAACATTCCTACACCTCTGCCTTCCTCTTTCTTAGGAAAGGATCTTATTAACAGTTGAATAAAAACAGCTGAGGTGACAAAGCAAGCCATACTTCACTTCTTGGCCAAAACATTTAATTAAAAAATAGATGTTTAGGGCCTGAAGAGTATGTGTGGCAAAAGGAAAAATAGAGAAAGCCAGAGTACTGGAGAGGAAAAAAATTGAGAGGTGGGCTTGGGTGGATAGCAAAAAATCAAAACAAGGATGATTTGAAAACAAAACAAAAACAAAACTGAAGTTGTTTCCTCTGGGGTCAGGTAGTTATTAGATCACATGATATATCCTCACCTTTTTTATTTGAATCTGTTAGAAAATTGTTTCCGTTTGAATACCACAAATACCGTGAAAAGAACTCTTGTTTCCAAAGAGAATATCATTAATCAATTTTCTCTTTACATTTCTCCATTTTAAACCTTATCCTTTCATTCTAACAACTCCTAATAAATTCATAAATTTAGTCATATCTATCCAATTTACCATATGTAATTGTATGTTTATGAGTTTAGTATAAAATTAGCTTACACTGCACCTGCTTTTCAAAAAACCAAACAACCCTTAGATATTTACACAGCAATAAATATCCATTTATTTCACTGTTAAAGGCTAAACATCAGGGCTCCTGGGTGACTCAGTTGGTTAAGCATTTGGTGTCAGCTGGCTCAGTTATGATCTCATGGTTCTTGCATTCAAGCCCAGCTTTGGGCGCTCTGCTGTCAGTGTGGAGCCTGTTTCAGATCCTCTGTTCCCCTCTCTCTTTGCTCCCTGCCCTCGAAAATAAATAAACATTAAAAAAATAAAGGCTAAACATAATTTTACGAATTACAACATAAATTACTTACATTTCTTTTTTTTTATTTTTTTAAATGCTTATTTATTTTTGAGAGAAACAGAACATGAACAGGGGAGGGGCGGTAGGAGGGGGACACAGAATCTGAAGCAGGCTACAGGCTCTGAGCTGTCAGCACAGGGGCTTGAACTCATGAATCCTGAGATCAGAACCTGAGCCAAAGTCAGACGCTTATTTGACTAAGCCACCCAGCCACTTATGTCCCTATTTTGATTTCTTAGTTGTTGAATATTTAGCTTCTTTCCAATATTTTGTTACCATGAACAATGCTACAAATGACATCTTTATTTGTATTTTTCATATTTACTTGTTTAGTTCTAACAGTATAAAATTCCAGATGTGAAACTTATAGGTCAAAGAATTTACATTTTTTTCAGGCTTTAGATCTGCGTACCTTCCAGAGCAACCACACTGTTGACCTGAAGCTTAAGGGCTCATGGTCTCATCTGTCTGTTCATAGGGGGTATTAACCATTCTTTTAATGCTGGCTACTCTGTCAGGTGTAAATTATCCCTGGTGTCAATTTATTTTGCGTATCTTTGAGCACTTCTGCCATTGAAATATTTTTCAAATGTCTACTACTTGCCATTTTTATTTCTGCTTTGCCCTTCTGTTCAGTTGGGGTGTTTCTAATAAAACAAATTAACGTTCATGGAGGCTTATAATGTTTCAGGTCTATCCTAGGATTTTATAAGCATTATTTCATTTAACCATCACAATAACCTTATGAATATATACTGTGATTCTCATTTTGCAAATGGAGATCCAAGAATAGACAGATTTAATCATTTCCAAACATCATCCTGTAAGTAGCAATTATAGTCAGTGCTCAAGCATAGATGTGCCTGAGACCAAAAGCACATGTCCCTTATCATTCTATTGAGTTTTAAAATCCATTTTGTCCCTCCTACTATTATTGTCTTTTCTTGGACTATTTTTTATATCACACATAGATTCTTGTGGAAGTCTTCTTTGATTCTAGTCTTAAGGGACTCAACTTTATCATGAAGTATATATCTGCATAGATATTTCTGTAATATAAATCTCATCTAAATTCTCCTGAGCTAAAATCCCATAAATGGCCCCACATTTTCACACAGCAAAGTCCAAACTACTTATCAAGACCATGAATGCTTCCATGGCTTGCCCCGCACTGGGCGCATCTCTAACCATGTCATCTGCATGAAACTCTTCTCATTCCACTGTCTCTTCTCCAGCATAATGAAGAAACTTACATTCAGTGTCTTATGGCCCTTGATGTAATTGTTCACATTTGTTGTATTAAATACCCACCCTCCTGCTCTACCCTGGCAACCACCTCCAACATGTATACAAACATTCTCATTCTCCTAATATCTCTGTCATCAAATATTCTCGTAATCTGCCTCTCTAAGCCTTTTCTTGGGCTATGTACCCATTCTTGCCTCTCAAACCCTCTTTTCCATTTCCTACCTATTACGTTTATGTAATAATTTGTTAATCTCACTACACTTGACTTTAATTTTGAATAACAGGGATCTTGTCTGATTCATCCCACATCTTCCATTTTCTAGAAAAAGGCCTGGTATATATAAGTACTTGGATGAATAAATAAACAAATGAATATATTATGAGTTCACTGGCCAACTGTCTTCAAAAGGTCAAAAGATAAAACTAATTCATCACTTCAGAGTAGCCATTTAACTTATACTTTCATAGTTACAGGTTTATACATCATAGACCATGCTGTCATTTAAAAATATTTTAAAATAAGCAACAGTAGGGGCACCTGGGTGGCTCAGTCCTTTGAGCGTCCGACTCCAGCTCAGGTAATGATCTCATGGTCCGTGGATTCAAGCCCTGCATCGGGCTCTGTGCTGACAGCTTGGAGCCTGGGGCCTGCCTCGGTTTCTGTGTCTCCTTATCTCTCTACCCCTCCCCTGCTGTGCTCTCACTCTGTCTCTCAAAAATAAATAAATGTAAAAATAAATTAAAATAAGCAATTGATAGTATATATCAATGTGAATTATAACTTAATATTTGAAAATGGGATATATTAAAAGACTCCGCCAAAATTAAATAATAACAATAACATCACAGTCATGGAAACAAGTTGGATAAATTATTTATTAAAGTTGCTTTGTCCTTATATTCATTACAGTACCTACTTATAAATCTAACATTTTAAGATGTTCATTATTCTTTTTTTTTCTTCAATGTCTATTTCTGAGAGAGAGACTGAGAGAGAGGCAGCATGAGCAGGGGAGAGTCAGAGTGAATGGGAGATACAGAATCGGAAGCAGGCTCCAGGCTCTGAGCTAGCTGTCAGCACAGAGCCCAATGCAGGGCTTGAACCCATGACCTGAGCTGAAGTCAGATGCTCAACCGACTGAGCCACCCAGGCACTCCAAAGATGTTCATTATTCAATCATTTAAACCTCATTTCTCATCTAATGCATGATAATAAAAGTATATATTATTTATCATAAATTCTTCATTAAGTTTTTAAGTGTGAAAGTCAATTTTAAGTATATGGTTGCAGAAATAATTGTTTTATCTAGTTACTTTTACTTAGAATCCTTAAATCACTTTTAAAAAGATGCACTGAAACAAATTGTTTTAGTAAAAATATGTAGACGTTAAATTATTGAGCTATCCATGCATAATTTAGATAATTGCATTTAGAAGATATCCTGTTTGATGAAATTCTGTAAAAGGGAGATTAAATACAGTGCATTCTTAGAAGACTTTCTTTTCAAGAATTTGTGGCATGTTGTGATAATTTGCATAAAACTATCAATATTAGGCCAACTTACCAGGGCTGCTGTGAAGAATCTTATGAGCTGCTTATGAAAATTGCCCCATTTCTACTTCAGATTCCTGGAGAAATTGACTTACAAATAGTCAATTTGTACATTAAAAGATACCTTGTGCAATTTTAATTATAAATGGAAGTCACAGAATCCATGAAAGCAGACACTTCCATTTTGCATGGTATCAAAATAATCAGTCACATCAGCAAATAAATGAGGGATGGAGGGAGAAGGTGAGGGAGTCAAGGGGGAAGGGAGTTAGGGTGGTAGTTGCATACTGTAGATAGCAACAGTTGGCACATGAAACACTTTTGAGTTTGAAGTGAACATGGGTAGAAGTCATCAACTTAACCAAAAGACTATTAAACGTTTATAAGTCCACAGTTTCTTGTACAAATAATTGGGACAAGAAACATGGAAATTTAGAATGTTTCAGATTTTATCAAGGTAACATGGGAAATATATTTTTATAACATCTTGGTGGGGACTGGGACACCCCATAATTAAACACTTTATTTATATAATGTATGACTTTTCAAATACCATAAAGATTGTCATTAATCATATATCAATTTTGGTTCAGTTTTGCCAGCAAATGTGTTCTGGTGAAGTTAAGTTGTGTTGCCAAATGAGATTTTTTTTTAATGAAAGCAATAATAAAAGAGCTCACAACTTAGTTTTTCCCAGAGTTTAGGTCTTTAGGACTGTAGCAAAGGATTGCTCTCCTATACTGCATGGTTGTGTGAGCAATACTGAGTGGATACTCAAATTCCTGTTAAGGAGAGATTTATATATATGAAAAAAAAAAAAGACTGTTTGCGTCACTATAACATATAACCCATGGCTTCAGTTCTGTAGGTCAGGTAGTATGACAGCAAGGTAAACTATTAAGACAATATACATGGAAGGGATAGTTAGAAGTAAAGTTTCTGGGCACCTGGGTGGCTCTGTCAGTTAAGAGCCTGACTTCAGCCCAGGTCATGATCTCACGGTTCCTGAGTTTGAGCCCCACATCAGGTTCTCTGCTGTCATCGCCGAGCCTGTTTCAGATCCTCTGTCCCCTTCTCTCTCTGTCCCTCCCCCACTCATTCTCTCTCTCTCTCTCAAATAAATAAAAACTTTAAAAAGAGTAAAATGTGTCTGTTGGTGTGAGTAGGGGGCCTTAGCAGGCAAAATTCAGAAAGACCACAAAGAACGTTCTTGCTGCAGTGGTACAGGTGCTTAGGGTTTGAAAACTCAACAGAAATTCTGATATTTCCTTTGTCCGGCCACCTCCAACTGAGGTCCTGTGGATGAGTGAGGAGATAATGACAACAGCATGTTACAGGTGTCATGGGAACCATATGCCCCATCTTCTGTGCAGCCTAAGCCCATATCACAACCTTTGCCTCAGAACTGGAGAAGGCCTCCCTAAGGAAGTTCAGACTCAGTCGAGTTTTTGGTGGAAGAATTGTCCTCCACTCAGACCACGTAAGGACCGCGGCCGTGCTTTCCCCCGTGTGTAGGAAACCACGACAGTCGGCGTGCCGCTACTGTTCATGTTGAACCCCGGTGCCTCACCACCAACGGCTGGGTCTGCACACATGAGACTGGACAGCCGGTGTGCAGACCACATCGGTCCTGGCCACAGCTGTGGTTGCTACACTGAGCACAGTCACTTCATTAGTTGTCTGCGTTCTGCTTCGTAGTATGTTTCCTCTTATATCATATCGTCCATTTCTTTCATTTGTATTCACCTGCATGTTTAGACCCGGTTGGGTAGATTGAGATGTGAAATACGACTTAGAATTCATGGTAACCGTTTGAATAAAAGGTGTTACTGTTTTATTTAATAAAGTAACAGCCATGCGAAATATAGAAGACCATGATTAAACTTGAGGTTTTCCCCATAAAAATTACAATTCATAAGTAGATATTGTGAGCCATGGATGGATATTTCAGCTGTGGACGATGCGACAGCTTCCTGTCAGTGAAAAAGAGGAACTCAGTAGAGGCGACAGTTGTAGTCACAATATTTGCCAAATCCAATACATATAAAATAATAATGGAAGCAGTCATCTCTAAAGGCTGGCAGACAGCAGACCAGCTGAGCCAAAGCAGTGAAAGAAAAAAGATTTTTTTCCCCAAAAACAAAAAGAAATTGGGAACCATCCAACCCACTGGTTAAGAATAAAAGCCTCAGTTGGGAGCTAAATGGGGAGCATAGAAGCACTAGTCTGACAGTCTAAACAGAATTAAAAAGAAAAAAGTTAAAGAGAAAAAAATTCTAAGACCTTAAACATGACTACAGCTCCTCAGGGTAAAGAGATTTTCCCGCTGCAGGTGACCTTTAGAATGTTACCATATCAATACAATTTAAAGGAGAACATCTAACACCTACCAGAGACAGTTTGATTTTTATTTCTTAAATCAACTACTGAAAATTTATCCTAAGGGTCTATGACTCTTTTCTGTAGAGTGTATGGACTTAAAACCATTTGACAAACAAAGAGCTGAAGACTCTGATCTTGTNTCTTCATTCAATACCTGAGTAAAAAATAATAAATTCAATATGTTCTGCCAAAACTATGCTTCAGATATTTAGGTCAACAGTTGGTAACTCCAGAAATTGTAGCTTTATTTGATTTTACTTGTTTATCTTGTTAACTTGCTTAACTTGTTGTTGTTGTTGTTGTTGTTGTTACTGCCACTTAAATAAACACCGGGTAAAGACGCACCTGGGTGGCTCAGTCCATTAGGCATCCAACTCTTGATTTTGGCTCGGGTCATGATCTGGCGGTTTCATGGGTTCAAACCCCATATAGGGCTCTGTGCTGACAGCTCAGAGCCTAGAGTCTGCTTTGGATTCTATGTGTGTCTGTCTGTCTGTCTCTCTCAAAAATAAATAAAGATTAAAAAATTTAAAAAAAATTACTAGGTAAAGTACTAGTAATTATTTTATTATTGGCCAATCCAGGTAAAGATTATAGTCCTTGCCTTAGTGATGGTATAAAAATGGGAGGTTGATTTAGGGTTTTTACGTTTTACTTGACATAAATTTAATATTTTGACATTTCATATCTCACCTCATATTCAACTCAATTTAAAATCAGAAGAATTACATAGAAAAACAACACTCACGGAGTTCTCAGATGATATTTACTAATAAATTTATGAATTTTCTAAATGAACCCAGTTATGTTTTTCTTAAATGTAGTCACTAGAAAATTTCACTGAAAAGTATTCCTATCAGTTCTCTGGGTTCTGTAAATTAAACACACTCTTGTTTGCTAAGCAAACCTGGGTAAATTAGGTGTTAATTTGGACTTCACTTTTCCCCACCTTATTTAAAAGGAGTATTGACTGTCCTGGGTTAAGGTGGCAGAATAAAACCAGATTGCCAATGTTTTCTCATCAAATTCTGGCAGATCTGAACTCCGAAAAGTGGAGTTTAGCAGAATTTTCTTTTGTTGAAACACAGTTATTTTCCCTAAAATTATGAATAAGCAAAGGAAAATGTCTTCCTGATCAGACTGCTTCCTGATCCCCTGTCCCAATCCTCAGAGGCTGTACTGGGGGAAAGGGATAAATAGGAAAAGCTCCTTGTAGTCTTCCCTAATACACTTCTCTTCCCAAAGCACATGTAATCCATTAGAATATAAATGGACTACAGTCATAGATGAAAAATCACCTAAAACTACAACATCCAGCCAGTAACTAAGGATGTCAGTATCTCAGTGTTTCAGGAGTAGATGCGGGATATAGTACTGAAGCCTGCCATATCCAGGCTCCAAGCTGGGAATGGTCCAATTTCAGGGGTATTCTCCTTAGAAATAGGAGGTGCTTTTGTGTATGTTTTGGTTAACACTCTTATAGGTCATTTAGCATCATCCCAAAAATGGTTTGAGTCCATCTTCTCAAAACAAAAACAAAAACAAATAAGACCATATATACCCTTAGCTTACCATTGTCTATGCTCCCTGTCCCATTCCCTTAGATTATAGACAATCAAGAAGCTAGAACAGATTTCAAGTTATGGATTAGAAAGGCTTTCTTTTTCTGATAAGGTGGAAAACCTCAAGGAGAAATCAATTGAATTTTACTAGACCAAATAAAAGATAAAACTAACTCCTATTTATAAAAGGTATAAGAAGAGGAAGAAAAGAGAAACATGGCATTAAAGAATAGTGAAGAGGAATACAGTGTATAAAAAAATCATAAGTCAAAGAGAAGAAAGCATAACAAAACCACAAATTAAAAATAACAGTTTACAAATAAGATAACAGCATGAAACGGTATACATGAGGTATAGACACACTACATATACTCACATGTGTGTACACACACTGTATATGCATGCATGCATAAACACAATAAAATTAGTAAAATTCACCTTTTTTATTTCCTTATTTTATTTTTTTAAAATTTCCTTTCTTTTAGAACAGGAATTGATTATTTAAAATTAAACCTTAGCATAATTACTAGTTCTTAAGGTTTTTGAGATTTATTCTCTTAACCTAGAGGAATCACTCTCCTCCAGAAATAAAACTGCCAATTCTCTTTAAAATAGATTAAAATCCTCCCCCACCCCCATCTCCTGGTCTACATGAAAGGATATATGACTCCAACTAGCTCTTGAAATTGGTGTCTTAAAGCTTCATTTACCTGATGCAGCCCTGTGTCTTTATCAAAACCCCAAAATCTCCAGGGAAAAAGTCACTGCCCCAGCTTACATCAGTACTTCTAGTTCAGTGAACACACATGCACAGCAATTGCTCCCACCACAGCCACATGCTTTGGAAAGATTAGATATACCTGGTAAATGAGGACTGCATACTGCTAAACCCCTCAGGTCTCTATTACTACCAGACTTTTCAACCTGTTTCTGCTGGGAATCACGATACCTGTGAAATCCATCAAGTCCTTTAACTCTAAGTATCCCTAAACACAACTCAATACACAAGCCCAGCCTGTCTTGTTCTTTCTCTTCTTGCCCAACCTTCTTCCCATTGCCCTCTGCTTCCCCCTTTTACTGTCACTCCCGTGCTAACTTCCTGTTCTCTAGAATCCATCTTTCATTATTAACCCACATCTTAAATCTAAGCCTCTTCACATGAATTTCTCTGAACATAGTTGACATAATTTAACTTTGGCTCTCAGTCTCAGCATACTAATCTCCCCTGCAGCTCTCCTAAAGGGAACAGTGTATTCACTCTTCCTCATACACTACTGAGAACACAGGAGTCTGAGATGACATTGGCATCCTCCAAGGCTCCTATTTCCAATTTCAGATGGTTTTCTACTTCCCTTACATATAAAGCACTTCCCTCCTGAGGTTCATGACTTCAGACTACACCACCTTCTATCACTACTTATAACTTCTTTTATGGAGTTCCCATCCTTTATTCATAATTGATGTTGGCCTCTAACTCATGTATTCTCTACTCCAAGAACTTTAATCATCAGGATAAATGTGAATGATCTTCCTCTTTGAAAATGTCTTTGCCAGGAATAAAGCAGTTTAACCCACTCACCCTCTTATCTTTTGAGAAGCTCTGGACTTTGTGAGCAGCCCAAACTATTATACCTCTGATTACAACTTCATTTATCTTCACCTCTTTCCATTCGTATTCTAAGTAAATCTTTTTGATTTCACTGAAGCCTTAAGATTCTCCAACCCAACTTATTTTGTCCCTATCAACTTCCTAAACTAGTACAGACATCATGCTACAATGCAACTATTCTGTTGTCATGTATTCAATTCTTTGTACCCTGTTCTCTACTATACTTATTGAAACCTTTCTCTTTGGATCAATATGGCCATTCAACACTTCTAATCTTACACCCTGGCTACTAAGCACTTTGGGAGAAAATCACATGGAAAGTGGATCAAAGCCACTTCAAATTCAAGGCATTTATTCTTGGTTTGTCAATATTACATACTAACAATTTAACCTATTTATGATCATCTTTTTAGTATTTTGTAGTTAGGTGTTCCAAATATTCACTGTTATGTATAAATCTCTTTCTGGGACTCCTTGATGGTTTTCCTATACATAGGACTGAAATAAATTAGGTCAATATAATATTGATATCAGTTTTAAGAATTTCTGAAGATCTAAACACAAAGCATTCACAAGTCATCCAATTTATCTTGAAAATTTTTATTTTAATAAATTACCAATTTTAAGATTAGAAATACAGTATATAATTAAAAAGAACATGAGAGGCGACAAAATAGAGGCATATTTTCAAGAGTTATACAGTCTAAACTTACAACCAATCCTCAGTATTTGTGGATTCCTTATTTGCAAATATACATACTTGCTAAAATGTACTTGTAATCCCCAAATCAATATAGTGCTTTTGCAGTCATTGAAGGATATTCACAGTGGGGCAGAAATTCTAGTTGCCAGACATTTGTGTTGTCAGCTGAGGAGGAACAAGGTGACACCGCCTTCTTAATATAGCTATAATACTATAAACATGTATCCTTTCTGTGGTCTTTCTAGTGCCTTATTTTTTTTGTGCCTTTTGTTGTGATTTCACTGTATAACATGGTCCCCAAGCATAGTGCTGAAGGGCTGCCTTGGGTTTCTAAACACAAGAAGGCTGTGATGCAACTTGCAGGGAAAATACAGAGAAACTCATTCTCTGGCATGAATTACAGTGTTGTTGTTTATTATTTCAGTGTTCATGAATCACAAATATATATTAAAGTGTCTTTGAATAAGCACACATACAATAAGATCACATATTGGTTAGTTGATGAAAATGTTGTGACTGGAAGATTACAACAATGGTTCACTATTGACTAATTCAGCTAATACTAATATTAAGTATGTGGAGATTTAATAAAAGACATTTACCTGAATAATGAGAATCTACCGTATATAGATAATGATACTAAAGGTACTTGAGATGTTGTGATAAATGACCTGCTTCTGTATTCCTGGTAGTGACACAAACTGAACTATTACCTGTTCACAAACAATACTTGCCTGAGCTGCCAATAACTATTACGTCACTCAGAACATCAGATGGATGGATTTACTATGACCAATAGTCTGTTTATTGGGCCGTCAATCAAACTTGTGATGGTTTTCATGTTAGCTTTCTGTGGGTGAGCCAAATGGCTTAGCAGGGCAAAACAGGTGTCAGTCTTCCTCCTAGTAGATAAAACATGCTTAATAAATAACACAACTCAGCAATAATAATCTCTAAATAAAAGTCACTGCATCATAAACCTGGCCTACCCCAAAATAGCAGATGCTAAGAGATAGTCTCAAAAAACCCATGGTGAAAGTGGAATGTGGGGAATTCAAATTTAACATGATCACTCTATGCCAGGCAGCACACAAAAAGTTTACATTATACCCCTTAGTCTTATGACTTCCTTTTCACGTCAGTATTATCAAATTCATGTTAAAATGAAACAAAATAAAAAATTAGTGAAATACCTTAGTTCACCCAGTTAATAGATGGAAGAGCACAATTAGCAACTATTATTGTCCAGAGATCACATGTTTTTAACTTAAAAATATAAGACTTTTATTCTTTTTGCTTCTTACCTTTCTTATGTGTCTGAGAGGCCTCAACCATCTCTTTAAAAATGTGATTTAAATCCTTTTTGAAATTTTGAATAGTACTCTGAAGTCTATGAAGAATTAATATAAAATAACAGAATTATTTTCCTATGGGATTTCCATTAGATATCTTATTAAAACTTCATTGCACTACAAAAGTCCATTTTCAAGTTCTTGATTGTACTTTGCCTAATATTTCTTTTAGAAACAAAATTACAATTGATAGACATTGAGGTACATAAAATTACTCTTAACATTATGCTTCAATTCTACTTTTGTCAATCCTATATCATAATACAGCAAGTAACACCTAGTATGTTTCTTTCTTTTTTTTTTTTTAATGTTTTATTTATTTCTAGGAGAGAAAGAGAGAGACAGCGTGAGCAGGGGAGGGTCAGAGAGAGAGAGAGAGTCACAGACTGAAACAGGCTCCAGGCTCTGAGCTGGCAGTCAGCACAGAGCCCGACGCGGGGCTCGAACCCACGAACCACGAGATCATGACCTAAGCGAAAGTCGGATGCTTAACCGACTAAGCCACCCAGGCGCCCCACATCTAGTATGTTTCTATAGGTAGATGCATTTTGAATTCCAAGGTACTATACAGCAAGAACCATTAACCTGGGCTCATTGAACTCTCACGAACTTCTCATTCCAACTTAGTGAATAGCAAAAAAGAAGAATTTTCCAATTACAGGTACAGATTCTTTCCAGGGAAAGACTTAGAGAATAAAATGAAGCTTAAATTAGATGCAGTTGAATTAGAATACCTCTGAGATTTTCTTTTGCTGTGGACTGGGCTGGCATTTTGATAAACCATGCATTACCTAGATGACCCCTTGGTTATCAGTAAGGTGTCTAGACAGTTAGTTGGAAATTTGCATTATCTTTCTTATATTTGCCTCTGACATCAATACTACAGTGCTTTAAAAATATGGTTATAGCATAGGAATGTGTCCAGAATGCTAACTTCTTCCTTAACAGTAAATCTCATAGAAAGAAANGTTCATTAGCTGTCATTTCTTCTTGGAGTTTCTTTGGATGAGAGCTCTTTTGTTTCGTTATTTTAGTTAGCTCTCTGGCTCTTGCTAGTTTTAAAGACCTGTTATGCTCTCTGTATCTATGAGCGCTGCTGTATCCAAGAAGACTCTTTGACTTTCCAGGGCCTATCCTTTCAGATAGTGTTTTTTGAATGGTATCCTTTGGTCTCTCTTGTTGGGGCCTTGGTTATTTTATTTTCCTATTCGTAGTGATATTTGGGATTCTCCACCTTGTGTACTCTGGCTTGTTTCTTGAGCTAGCCCTGCACGGTGGAGGAGGCGGAGCTGCAGCAGCCCACGGTGGGCTGGAGGAGCCCGAAGGCAGCGCTGGGCGCGCAGCTACGACACGGAGCCCTTAGGCAATCGAGCAGGCAGGTGCCTGGGGAGGGTTTGGCCTGGTCCCGCACAGCTCGGCGGAGGCGGTGGCTGCCGCGCGGCTCCTGCTCTGCTCCTGCTGCTGCAGCTGCTCCCCCTACCCAAAACCAACTTCTAAAGAAACTACAAAGTTTCTCAGCTTTCCTTTTTAAAAGGTTATTGTCCGTTATTTAGAGGAAATGGTTCTCAGAGTTAGTCTTACAGAGACCAGTTCAAGAACACCTGCACTCTATGTATTGGTTTTTAGACAAGGGTACTTTTTTTTAATCTCATACATCATTTAAAATTTTGTAATATTCCACACAATTGCACATATTTTTTAAGTGTGTGTGTGTGTATATGTGTGTGTGAGAGAAAAAATATTAAATGAAGCAGAACAAAAACTTACTCTCCAGCCTTTGACCCAGGATCGTATAGCTAACAGTTAGTTGTACTCTGCAAACCCTCACTGGCGTGGAACAATCAAAGGACGGTGATTCAGCATACAAACAAACAAACTAACTAACTAAAACAAAACTGAAGTATGTCAGTGAGAACATACTCATTCCAAAAATACTTGAAATGTGTATTACTACTGAAATTCTATTTTATCATTCTTGGTGTTGATAAATACTAAAAGCATCATATTCATTACTATTTAGCCAACTCTATCACCATGTGATATGGACATAAATTTTTTTTTCACAATAGTATATTGATTCATAGACTTTATGGATAGATTCTATTACCAAGAAGTTCACTTTCCAATGAGGAAATATATATATATATATGTATACACACACATATACATATGTATATATATTATATACATATAATTTATATATAATATATAACTATATATATAACATATATACACATGTACATACACATAATGTTTATATTTTATAATATATGTTATTATTTAAATATATATAAACATATATAACTATGAGATAAGGTTAAAATAAAGGTATATACTAAATGCAAAAGATTTATAGGACACAGACCTATTGGTGGTACAAGATGGTGACATAGGAAAATCCTGAACTCATTTCCTTCCACACACATACCAAATCCACAGCTACATGTGGAACAGTTTCCTTTGAAAAAGACCTGGAAACTAACTGAACAGCTCCTCCACAAAAAGGATAAAAGGTCCACATCAGAACTGATAGGAGAGGCAGAGGTGTTCTTGCTAAAAACCCTACTCCTGGTGTGGCAACCATTCATTGGGAGGAATCTCACAAACAGGGGACTTCTCCCTCAGGAGCAAGGAGTTCATGTTCCACATTAGGTATTCCAACCTTTAGCACATGCACTGGAGAGACAAGCCCCCAAGATGTCCAGCTTTGAAAAACAGTGGGGCTTATGTCTAAGGAAACCCAAAGGTCTGTAGGGAACTGAGATTTCACACTGAAAGGGCTCATACTAGACTCACTCTGAAACTTACTGTAAAAGCAGCAGTTTAAAAAGTGCCTAGACCGGGGCGCCTGGGTGGCTTAGTCGGTTAAGCGTCCGGCTTTCGCTTAGGTCATGATCTCGCGGTTCGTGGGTTCGTGCCCCGCGTCGGGCTCTGTGCTGACTGCCAGCTCAGAGCCTGGAGCCTGTTTCAGTCTGTGACTCCCTCTCTCTCTGACCCTCCCCTGCTCACGCTGTGTCTCTCTCCTCTCCTAAAAAAATAAAAAAAATAATAAATAAAATAAAAAAAAAGTGCCTAGACCATATGTGAAGGAGATTTATTTTGTAATCTTAGTGTCTGCAAGAGGGGCAAGGGTCTGTTGGGACTCTCCCTGGGGATGGAGACACTGGTAGGCACCATTTTTGCCTTCTCTGTCATGCTCACAGTCCTGCTGGTAGGCACAATTTTGTATTCTATTTTTACCTTGCTAACACCAGTGGAGATGCCCTACCCCTGTTGTCTCCTGCGGCTCTGCTAAAGCCAGCAGTCTGTGAGTCCCTTAAATGGCTGGTGTTGGTGCTCAGGGCTAAAACAATTGGAGACATAGTTCTTGGCAGGCTTCCACCCCTGGGAATGACACAGTAAACTGACGGAAACAAATCCCTAGTCTTCCAGTGAAAATGTCCTATTTACTTGTCCTGGAGTGTCAGCCTGAGGAACAGCCTTCAGGCTAACATTGACAGGACTTAGAGGAGATCTCAGGAATGTAGGCTGGGATCACCATCTTTGCACTCTACCTAGACCTTCCTACAGCTCCCTGGTATCTCCAAGAAAGAAATTATGCACTTGTCTGGAGCCCTGATTTTGGCAATAGTCTTCAGGAGATAACTCCAGATTATGTGGTCTGAAGGCCAGCAGGATTTATGATTGCAATCCCACAGGACTGTATATATTTGTACTTTTTAAAAACTGCTGCCTGAGGGGTTGGCTTTCAATGAGTCTGAAACTAAATTTTCAGTTTGAATTAAAATGAACCCAAAAAAGATCCACACTAAGACACATTTAAATGAAAATTTGGAAGTTAAATAGAGTATCTTTAAAGCAGCAACAGAAAAGCAACTGTTACATACAAAGGAAAAACCCATAAGGCTATAAGCATATTTCTCAGTAGAAACTTTGCAGGCCAGTTTGACATATTTAAGGTGCTGAAAAGAAACTTCCAACCAAGAATACTTTAATTGTGAATGTTACTCAGAATTGAAGGAGATACAGAGTTTTCCAGATAAGCAAAACTAAAGGAATTCATCATTTGTAACCATATCAAGCATCGTATTTTAACTACAAGAGTATGAAACTAGAAATCATTTAAAAGAAGACCAAGAAATTACAAATAGGTGGATATTAAACAACATGATAGTGAACAATCAATGGGGCAATGAAGAAATCAAAGGAGGAATTAAAAATGCCTTAAGACAAATGAAACTGTAAATAGAACATACCAAAATCCATGAGACACAGCAAAAGTAGCTCTAAGAGGGAAGTTCATGACAACACAGGCCTACTCTTAAGAAACAAGAAATATTTCAAAATAACCAATTATCTTTACACCCAAAAGAACTAGAAACAGAAACACAGAGCCCAAAGTTAGAAGGAAATAATAAAAATTAGGGCAGAGATAAATGAAATAGACACTAAAAATACAACATAGAAGATCAGTGAAATTAAGAGTTGGTTCTTTGAAAAGGTAAGCAAAACTGACAAACCCTTAGGTGAACTCACTAAGACTAAAAAGAGAAAGGAACCAAATAAATAAAATCAGAAGTTACAAGTGTTACCACAGAAAGACAAAGGATCATTAGAGGCTAGTAATAAATAAATACATGCCATCATATTGGACAACGTAACCTAGAAGAAATGGATTTCTAGAAACCTACAATCTTCCAGGATTGAGTCACGAAGAAATAGAAAATCTGAGTAGATTATTAGTAGGAGTAATTACACCTGATTACTAGAAATTAGTAATCAGAAACCTCCCAACAAACTAAAGTTCAGGAACAGATACTTCACTGATGAATTCTACCAAATATTCAAACATAATTTAATACTTATTTTTCTCAAATTCTTCCAAAAAGTTGAAGAAGAGGGGGATGCTCCAAACCCTTCTTATGTGTCCAGGAATACCCTGATACTAAAGCCAGGCAAGGACACCACACATACAAAATAGAAAATTAGAGGCCACTCTCCCTGATGAAGACACACAAAAAACCTTGACAAAATATTAGCAAATTGAATTCAAAAATACATTAACAGGATTATATGCCATGCTCAAGTGGGATTTATTCACAGGAATTCATAGATGGTTTTACATCTACAAATCCATCAAAAGGATAGATCACATTAGAAAAAAGAAGGATAAAAATCATACAGTCATCTCAATAGCCGCAGATAAAGCACTTGACAAAATTCAACATCTATTTATGGTAAAAACTCTCAACAAAGTTGGTGTAGAAGGGAGGTACCACAACATAATAAAGGCCATATATGAGAATATCATAGGTTATAACATACTTATCAGTGAAAAACTGAAAACTTTTTCTCTATGATCAGGGGCAAGACAGAGTTCCCATTGTTGCCACTTTTGTTCAACATAGTATGATAAATCCTAGACAGAGCAATTAGGCAAGAAGAAGAAATTAAAGGCATCAAAATTGAAAAGGAAGAAGTAAATCTGTCCCTATCTGTCGATGACATGATTTTATATACAGAAAACTGTAAAAACTTCACCAAAATCTTTTATAACTAATAAAGAATTCAGTAAAATTGCATAGTATAAAATTGCTATATGATCCAAATAAATGATTCATCAACTGGTGAATGGATGAACAAAATGTGGAACCCCATAAAATGGGTTACTTTTTTGATGAGAAGAACTACTTATATATGCCACAAAAAGTATTAACTTCAAAAACATTGTGTGAAGTGAAATAATCCATACAAACTACTACATATTATAAGATTTATTTGTGTTTTAAAAATCCAGAGAAAGTCAAATTTGTAGAGACAAAGCAAGATCATTGTTTGTCTGGAGTTAGGGTGGATGGGGATATTAACTTCAAATAGACATGAGAGAATTCTTTGGAGTCATGGAAATTTTCTAAAATTAGGCTGTTGGGATGGTTGTACATCATAAATTTACTACAAATTATTGTACACTTACAATGGTTGGGTTTTTTGCTAATAAATGACACCTCAATTATGCTGGCAGAAAAACATCAATCTTTTTAAGAAAGAAAAAGAAAAAAAAAGAGATGAGAAGTCCAAGCACATCATTTTCAGAGATCCACTAAATTGCTTTTGTTTTACTGTGTGAATTAATCTGAGTAAAGTCCTATCTCCAAGTCTCACTTCCTAAGCAGGACATGGTTCATCTTTTTGTTGAGTACAGTCTTAGGAACCAAAGGAAATATGTTGGAGTGGTGGCTCTACTACTTATGAGCTGAGTGATTCGGGGAATATTTCCTAGGGCTCAACTTCCTTATATGAAGTGAAGTATTTTGAAGAAGATATTAAGGACAAATAGTTACTAAAATACATGTTAAATACATGTTAAAGCCAACCTAGCATTTTTTTCCTCCCAATAGTACTTGCCCCCTTCATTGTTTTCTGTTACCATGAATGAAAAGGCAGAGTGGAAAATTTCTCCATGGTACTTAAGGGGTGCATGGAAGGCTCCCTACACCAAGCATGCTCAACTACCTATTGAAGCATCTACATGTCTTCCTTTGATACCCCTCCATACATATACCCTGTGTCCAAAGATTATTCAGTTTTCAAGAGGTTACTATTAAATAGAAAAGTTTAGCTAAATTTAGACTCTGGGGATATATGATGAACAGGAAGATTCATAGTACTGTGGCAAGTAACGAAGACTATTCCATAACTGATAGCATGGGGTCACACAGTTCTTGCATGAAATTAGGCATTCCCACAATGACAGTACTGTGTGGGCTCTGGTTCTGGATGGTTCTGAGAACGCATATAATTTTTCCTCTTCCTTCCCAAATCTCAGTGAAGGAATGATGAATATGTATAGAAGAGACTATTCATAATAGCACTGAGGATGGGAGCAGGATCCACAGTGTTCCAGAAATATGATGAATTTTGAGAACAAAAACCAATTGATGCATACTGCTGAAAAGCTAGAGAAAAATACTGGTGCTAAACTGGGAAATGTCCTTTTCCAGCATAGCTGTGAAGAGACATCAAGCTTGAAGTAGGTAGACATTCTCTACAATCACTGGGCTAGTGTACCTAACATATATCTTCGTCTTCCTTGGCTCTTATCCTTTCAACATATACACACATGCATAGATCAGGAGGAACGGAGGGAAGAAAAATCCACAGTGTCCTTTTCTTCTAGTTAAAATGAAATCAACAAAACCTTGCTCTAGAAAGAAACTGAACAACTTGTCAGGAAAGATAAATGTTTTTAGTGTAAACTTTGATACCACCAAAAAAATCCTTACTTCAGCATTTCAACGGGTGTAAGGATCACCTTACTCTCTACACCCAATGTGTATGACCCCCTAATCCACTCCTCCAAAAATTTGGCCGTCAGTATTTCCTTTGGCTCTACATGGACCTGTCAATCTCTCTCTTCTGGAGAAGGGCAGTCATGAAAAAAGACCTACTCCAGAGAAAAAGGCTTTTGCCAGTGAATTTTATTAATAACATGTCTCTTTATTTATAAATACAAATAGCAGTTAGGGACTGCCAAGCATTTATGTAAGCTAAAAGCCAAAAACAAAAATTAAAAAGAAAACCATAACAGTTGATCTCAGGAAGATCAAACATGTTTTTCGTAAAAGAAAAACCTTTGTTTTTGAGAAAGAGTGCAGGCCTGAGTGGGGAGGGGAGAAAAAGAGGGAGGGAGAGAGAGAGAGACAGAAAATCCTAAGCAGGCTCATGTTATCAGCACAGAGTCCAATACTACTGGGGCTCAATTTTATGAACCGTGTGATCATGATCTGAGCTGAAATCAGGAGTTGGACACTTGACTGACTGAGGCACTCATGCACCCCGAAAGAGAAATCGTTTTAATAAACATTATAACTAGAGGAACTATTGATACATGAAGTAACATAGATGAAGCCTAGATGCATTTTGCTAAGTAAAAAATCCAGATTCAATCAAGATACCATATGATTCCACTTAATTCTGGAAGAGGCGGACTCCAGGGATGGAGAACTTACCCTGATTGCCAGAAATTGGGGCTCTTGAAGGCTGCAAAAGGGAATTTTTGGAGGGATGATGAAACCCTCTGTGTCATGATTGGAGTATTGACTAGAAAGCTCAATCATACTTGAAACCGCATGGAGCTAGAAATTACAAAGAGAATTTTGCTGTATGAAAATACACAAATGTTAATTTCAAAGTAGCATTCTCACAAAGACTAGAAAAGATAGCATATTCCCGAAAACCAGAAGAAACTACTAGGATGAAGAAACATTATGAAATAAGAACAAAATAGAACCTTCCCAAAATATTATTGTTGAAGTTAAAAAAGAAAACGTTTCCCTGTCCCTCCTTTTCTCTGTGTGCATCTATGTGCTTATGTGTTTTTGGTTTGAAAGTTTTGAGGAATAAGTATGCAAGATAAGTTAGTACAGTGGTTGTGGAAAATTTTAAATATATAGAGGAAAATAAAGACAAAGATAAAAGTAAGGACAATTTGACAGCAAAGTTAAGAGATTGGATAATCTTATCTATCATATACAACATCATTATGAAATGTATGTTTAGAAAGAGAAGTTAAAAAAAATAGGAAAGTAACCATTAAAAAAAGAACAAATCTCACAGTTTAAAATTGATATTTCAGTTAAGTGCTGAGCAGGGGAAACAAATGGGGTCTGCAAAGTAACACATATCCTAGTGAAAATGTTAATACAAAGAATAAAATTGCTTTCAGTGTGGAAAGTATTTATGCAGAAAAGGCTAGCTAAGAAATAGTTTGGCTGTGTGTTTCCTCAGTTTTAAATTTCATGGACTGAATTAGCTGCTTTTTGGTGTGGACGCCATGACTATCCCAAAAGATCACCCCTAACATTCTGCTTCCCAGAGCTGATCATCTTTTCTAGAAATTCAAAAGGTATCTAGGTATGGGCATATACTTTTATTGACAGCTTTCTGAAGCAAATTAGTCATTGAAAAAAATAAAAGTGAGAAGCCTATTTTTTTCATCCAAATCCCATGCTAAAGCTTTCTATCTGTGCCACATAAAACCTTTCCCATTATGATGTCTTAATGATTAGCAATTTGGAAGGTTTAGTCTGTCATTGAGATCAAACACTCTTTGTTTGTGTGCCTTTGTCATTATTTGATCTCGTCATATAAGAAACACTATGTTTTAGTCTAATTCTCTGCAAAACACCATAATCAATGGAAATGATGATAATTAAATCAAAAAGCTATTTTTTTTCTGACAAAGAGATTGTAGGCAAAGTCTCTGGTAGAGGCTACCATTATTAGCAGGTGCAGTGAGCTCTACACTTGTCACTTAATTATAATACTAGAGATTGCTTTTGGTAGTAATGCATTTTTTCAGTAGCTTTTAGTGTGAAAGGAAAAGAGGGAGTATGGAACAATGTGTAGCATGTTCACTTACCTAGTCTATTTTGTATTGCACTGATACTTACTTGCTTGTAACCACAAATGGCATAAAGATTGTTAAGAGAAACTCATGGAAATAATAGTGAATTTTAGTACCAATAATACAGCCAAATAGTAAAGAATTCTCTTTTAAAAATGTAACTGGTACTTTATCAACCAGTTTTGGGCATTAACTGGCTTTTCCAGTCTCTAGCACAACGATATCCTTAAAGTTCCTAGAAATCCTTGCATGATTCCGAATAAAAGAGATATTAAATGCTCAGTACACTTTCAATTAAGTCATTTTAGCACCATAACTGGACATTCTCTCACACATAGCTTGCCAACTGGCAGCTTATGAGCCAAAAACACGATGCTGATGATGTTGTACTGCGGTAGATAGTGTGCAAACCCGAGTTGTCAACATTTAAAAACTGGGATATTTAACCTCAGAACCAGACTTATTCTGCTGCTTTTGACAAATTTGAAAAGTGGGCTTAAGTTTTCTACAATAATTTGCTGCTAAATAGCAGCTGACCTTGTTTAAAATGACATATCCTTACTGCTTCTCCACAGACCGCCCACTGCCATTGTGTTATAGTAGCTCTCCGTGTTCATTTATACTACATTTGCCACCCTCCCCACTCCGTAGAGTAAGTGACCTCTTATGTTCTTTCCATCAGTTAAAAGGCAGAAAAACAATGGCAGAAAAGGAAAGCGATGTACCTAACCTGATTTCCTGCTCTAGAGCCAGGACAGATCTCCATAGTAAGGTCTTTCCTTTCACAATTCCATCTTACCTTTTTAATTTTTGAAAAAAATCAAGAATGGCTGTGTTTTGTATACATCTGATAACAAGCTATGCCATTAGTCTTCCTGAGGTTATTATAAACAAGAGTTTATAAACACTGCAAAGATAGAGGCATAAAAATAATCCTTGGCAAGAGATTGATCTGTGATACAGCTAAGTACTTCATCACTTGAAAAGTCACAACAAGTACAGTGATTTGCACTGTCAGTGTTTCTATGTGATCTTTACTGCTTTCTATGAAGATGTTTGATTCCCTACAAAATCCTTTATAGTAATTATAACTGGGTAAGAGGGAAACATCTTTATGAAACTGGCTTCTTATAGCAACTGAATTTTTCCAAACCAAACTCAAAATGTATGAGAACTAATTTTTCTCATATAGAATCTCTCTCTCTCTCTCTTTTTTTACAACTAATAAAATTAAAAATAAGTATTTTCTCACCCATGAAACAGTGTTTTCTAAAGACCTATTTCCAAGGCAAATAAACAGATATAGAAATATGTAGGTTACTTTAGGTAGTTTTAAGTTTTTGTGTATTCAAAAATAATAGGAATTAATTTTTTTAATTCAGAAATAATTGGGAAAGAGCATACAGGTGTGTTCCAGAGCCAAATAGATTTAAGAAGGGATAAATAGAAATGCAAAATGGTGTAGCTGCTATGGAAAACAGTATGGAGATTCTCCCTAAAATGAATAATAGAGCTACCATATTCTCTACCAATCTCACTTCTCCATATTATCCAAAAGAATTTAAATTGGGATCTCAATGAGATATTAGATGTCCCAGATTCATTTCACTTGGCCAAGATGTGGAAATGACATAAATGTCCTTTGATGGATAAATAAAGAAAATGTGGTATATACATACAATGGAATATTATTCAGCCTTTAAAAAGAGGGAAATTCTGCAATATGCCACAACATGGATGAACCTTGAGGACGATTGGTTAAGTGAAGTCAGTCAGTGACAGAAAGACATGTAGTGCATAATTTCACTTTTTTTTTGAGGTATTTAAAATGGTTAAATTCATAGAATTGGAGCAGAATGGTAGTTTCCAGAGGCTAGTAAGAGGGAGACATGAGGAATTCATGATTAACAGACATAAAATTTCAGTGAAGCAAGATGAATAAACTCTAAACATCTGCTTTACAACATTGTACATATAATCAACAATACCATATCACACACTTAAACATTTATAAAGAGAGTAGGTTTCATGTTAAGTGAGTGCTCTTACCACATTAAACATTTATTTACTTATTTTTATTTTTAAATTTTTTAATGTTTATTTTTGAGAGAGAGATAGCAACAGAGACAGAGCGGCAGAGAGGGAGACACAGAATCTGAAGCAGGATCCAGGCTCTGAGCTGTTACCACAGAGCCCAATGTGGGGCTCGAACCCACGAACTGCAAGATCATGACCTGAGATGAAGTCTGACGCTTAAACGACTGAGCCACTCAGGTACCCCAATAAAATATATATTTTTAAAAAGTGGTAGAAATAGTTTGAAAACAAACACGGCTCTTATTTCATTCTAAGGTCACACGTGATAGCTTTCCACATTGATATACAGTGCTCAGCTCTTTTAATTCAGGCCATTGCAGAAGCTTGACAGATTTATTTTTTAAAGATGATCTCCTGGTTTGTGGGCTCAAGTCCCATGTCCGGGTCTGTGCTCAGAGCCTGGAGCCTGCTTTGGATTCTGTGTCTCCCCCTCTCTCTTCCCCTCCCATGCTCATGCTCTGTCTCTCTTTGTCTCTCAATAATAAACATTAAAAAATTTTTTTTAAATAAAATAGTTTTCTTTAGTTCTATGCCTGAGTATAGAAATAAATAATGAGTGTCTGTAGTTATAGAGCCTCAAATGGTCTGTTATTGCTGGGCTCACGGAGTGTATGTTGTGGATGTAGAGTGGGAGAGAGGAGAAAGAAGAGTAAAATTGTTATTTAGCCCTTATTATGACCACATGGTCTCATATTATCCAGATATCGTGGGTCAACCTACACTGTGACAGCCAGGTGGCCATAGTGTCAGCTGATAGGTTATACATGGAAGCAGGAACCTAAACTTGCATGCTTTTTCCACTACTACTTCTAGAGGTCCCCAGGGAATAGATATGGGTTCTGGACATCCATGATGGTTGTGGCTGGTGACCTCAGTCAGACTTCTCTCTCTAGATATCTACTTTAGGTTTCTACCACCTGCCATCATGTGATGGACTTCTCTAGATTTGCTGCTACTTTGCACATATATTTTGTTTGGTACTGGATACAATTCTCTCACACACAGAAATAAAAATTTACACACAAAAGTCAATCACATTTATTTATGCTTATGAACAAAGGTAATTACATTTTAAAAAGTAAATCTCCATTTCTAGTGTTCATAGACCAAAGGAGCTAGTTTTCCTTACTTGCCAGTCTGCTGCCTCTAGCAGGGGCCAGCTCCCCTTTCACTGACAGAAGAGCTTTGGAACTTAACCCTAGTTGAAAACTCTACCCAACTTATCCCAGAAAAATTCTTTTTCATCCCCTCTTTTAATAAAGGCCTCCCTGTTTCCTGCTCCAGATAATGCCCTGAAGGAAAATCATTCACCATGACTTACAAGACTTGTTCTGGCTTACCTGTGTTCTCAAAGGTAGTCAAAATAATTGCCAGTGCACTTGCAAAGTCTGGATTATTTAACGTTAAATAACATACAGGGGGAGGGTAGTTGAAAGTCTGAGCAAAGACAGAGCAATCCAATCTGAATCCTATTCACAATATTCCTTCCAGTTTAGGGTAAAGAGAAGATCAGTCCCCTGGACTGCTAGATTATCTGGGATAGTATTTGGTTTTTAAAAAAATATACATTTTCATGGGCATTTACATTTGGATCCTTACATAGGAAACTTACTTTGTAACTTTGCTGTATCATAGTCTGGCTACCATGGACCAAATGTTTATGTCCCCCTGTTCCCTCAGCAATCAAATTTCACTTGTTGAAATTCTAATGCCTCATGTGATGGTGAACAGGAGGTGGGGACTTTGGGAGTATTTGGTTTATAAAGGTGGAGCCCTCAAGAATAGGATTTATGCCTTACAAGAAGAAAAATGAGGTCTTATTAGCTTTAGCTCTGCTCTCCACTATGTAGAATGCAAGAAGTCAGTCATCTTCAGACCAGGAAGTGGGCATCACCAGACATTGGATCTGCTGGCACCTTGACCTTAGACCTCCCCATCTCTAGAATTATGAGAAATGTTTTCTACATTTCAACAGCCTAGTCTATAGAAATTTTTTAGCAGCTCTAACTGAAACGTGGCTAAGTGCACACCCAACTTACACTGCTACATGAAATACATGGCATCTGAGTTTGAGATTCTGCACAGCGTTCTCTTTGCATTTTCTCCAGAAAAAAAAAAAAATAGGTGAGTGAAGTATTTGCTTTACTTTTGTATAACTAAACATACCAGTGTGGTTGTTTCTTTATACAAACAGGGCACAATAGTGGATTGGTGCTACTTCTCCAGGAAACAGAAAAATAACTGATGTTTTCTGGAACAGTTTTTAATTTCAGAATGGAACCCCTGCCTTTGTCGCGCCATTACATTCAAAATGAAATAGAGCATAGTAAAAGTTGTTACAAGTTTGTTGAACTTCCCCAAACAGAAATTTCTTGAATCCATATATTTGGTGCTGTAAACCTCAGGATAAAAATGAATTTTCTGAGCACTAAATATCAAGCCCTAAACGAATTTCATTCATTCAAGAAATATTTATTTAGTGCATTCAAGATGCTGGGCTCTGAAGGGCATAGAACTAAAGCTATAAATAAATCAGAAGTCATCACTGCCCTCCTGAATCTTCTAGTGTAGAAATTATCTAACAATGTGGTTGTGATGTTATTTGAGTGGTTTCAAATTCCAAAATGTAGAATATGAGTAATTTAGAAACCAGATAAAAAATAAACACATGTTGACTTAGACTGAACTTAATAACTCATACTCATTTAAGTCTTTGTGTCTCAAAAATGATTTCATATGAAGTATCTTTCTTCACACAGTGCTATCCAGTGGGTCACATTGTTCCTACTGTTACCATGGTTCATGTAACAAGGCCTTTCACTTTGCTAGTAATAGTTCATCTCCTTTTTCATTGTGAGAGCTATATATAAAGAGTAAAGGAGGAGAATAAGTGGGATGATAATCATAAGAGAATAAGTTTGTCAGATGAGTCACTTATTACTCAGAGGAATATGTTGTCTTAGTCTTTCTAAAAATCGCTTTTCTCTTTGTTCTGGCACAACTCCTGACTCATCACCCCGGAGTAGAAACCCCAGTAATCAGCACTACCAGTTGTACCCAGCGTGAGCAGATAAACCACATGAGGCAAATCACGTTTGTTCTTCCAACAGACCTGAGTTTTCAACTCTTCTTTGATTCTGTGGAGTGCTTGGGATCCATTTTTCTTGTTTGAATAATTTATAATCAATTTTTATAATTTATATCCAAAGAACTATAACTGAGACAGTCACCCAGAATTCTGTCACTTTATTGGGAGAAAAAAAAATGGCACATATAGTCTTGTTTACATGGAATTTAAGGGAAACAAAGCTTCAAGTTGCTTTTTATGACATCTTTGGTTTTGACTTGAACATAGAAAGAATGGGGTATCATGGGAAACTTCTACTTTTTTCCTCATCTTTTATCTGTTCTCAATGAGAGTGGAAGGTAAGTAATTTAGTAAGGTGTTAGGTGAAAAACTTCATTAGAAATTTCATGTTAAGAAGGAAATGCTAGAGGTTAGTCAAGTGGGTTTTCATCATAGGCATTTTAAATAGGTAATTCTATCAGTCTGAAATTTAAGTCATTCACTCACACCATATGGATCTCTCACAGTTAAGGTCACTCTTTCATAGAGACAAAATTGGGTTTCCCCTTGCATGATATCATAATCTCCAAATGTATTTCCTACACTGTGAATATACTATTTCAAATAAGCAGCAGATAAGCATGTGGTTGAAAATTATGTCACATAACTGCTCCAAAACTTTATCAGTGGACCTACCTGATGAACAGATTGCCTAATTGTCCTATATGTGGCTCCATTCTGAAGTTAGGATGTGATCTCAGCTACTGAATTGTATCTTATGTAACTTGTTTAAATTTGTCTTGACTTTTAGCTACAGTATCCTATAAGAGTATGCTTGACTGTCTGGCAAGAGTCCTACTTTACAGGGACAGAGACCAAAAAAATAAACAACCAAGTTCAAATCAATGAGATCATCCATTCTTCCATACCAGCAGGTGTCTTTGATATATGGAAGGTAATATAATTTGCTTTATTGTCAGTTTACTGTCAGTATCATTATTACGTTTATTGGTACATGTTATTAGCATTGTAGTTATTTTATTTTCATTGCCTGAGAAGAATGTGCCAGTATCACAGAATGAGCACGGGGGACAAATCCTTGCCATATGCATTCCAATACCCAACTCGGCAAAGAAAACTGAACTTCAAGACAGAAAACATGCCTATGGTGAAGTAAAAGCAAAGCAATTTCTTTTAAGGAAATGACGATGACAGCCATGCAGTATAGAAGGTCATTCATAAACCTTTTGAAGAAGTTCTTTCAAACTAATTCAAACTGTAGTTGTATAGTTGTTATGAGAATTATATTTAAAATCAAAGTTTTTTTTACTTATTTCATGTTTTGAAAAGTATGAAATAATTTGCTATTGTCATTATGGTATCACATTTTTTTTTTTTTTTACAAGCAGAGACTTTTTTTGGTGGGGGGTGGGGATGTGCTGGCAGACCCTGAAATTACAATGAGCATATATGTGGGAAAACATAGCAGTATAATATCCTATGCTGTGGAAATTGCACCTTAAAATATTCGTGCAGATTTTTAACCTTTCAGTATGTGAGCCCTGAAATTAGTTGAATACTTTGGGGATTTTAAGTCATGCTATATTTTGATGAAATTGTTTTCATTTTTTTAAAGCTTATTTATTTTGAGAGGGAGAGAGGGAGGGAGGGAGAGAGGGAGGGAGGGAGAGAGAGAGAGAGAGTGAGCGAGCGCACAAGTGCATGAGCCAGGGAGGGGCAGAGAGAGAGAGAGGGAGGGAGAGAAAGAATCCCAAGCAGGCTCCATGCTGTCAGTGCAGACCCCTATATGAGGCTCCAGCTCACAAACCATGAGATCATGACTTGAACTGAAACCAAGAGTTGGGCACTTAACCAACTGAGTCACCCAGGCTCCCCAATGATGAAATTGTTTTTTTTTTTTAATTTAAGGTTTCAGTCAAGTAAAAAGATGCCAGACTGTAGAATTAAAGGACCTTTGTAACTTTTGTCCATTATTCTTAACTCTCCAAGCTTCTTCATTTACAAACTGCGGATAATACATCAAAATTGATATTCTATGATAAAATATGGAATATGAAAACAATTCCAAATGAAATGGTTTGCACATGAATTGCCTATTGTAATTACTCTATAGAGGCATGTACTAAGAATCAATGAGGAAAAGTTCTACTCACCTTACATAAAATATATTACTACTGGCATATATATAGTCACTTGTATCTACTGTCAGGCCCTTTACCAGATTCTAAGAGTACAAAAATGAAAATTATATAATCATTGCCTTCAAAGAGTTCATGAGCAAGCAGGGAAGACACATTCTACACAGCTAACTACAATGTGTTAAGTACTATATTAATATTAGCAAAAACTTGCTGTGAGGAGAGCACACGGATGGGGATTATTTCTGACTGCATTATCAGGAAGGTGTCACTGAGATGGTGTTTTTAAAGCTGTTTCACAAATGAACAAAAGTTTTCCTGGTGAAGAATAAGTGGATGTTTGAGGCAGAAGGAGAATCTTGAGTAAAGACGTAAAGATGATTTAGGAGAGATGGTGGGTTTGGGATGAAAATAGGAGTGTAAATGATAAAATTTAAGATTGGCTTTGTAAAGCCATACGAACTTCAGTGCATATCAACTTGCAACAAGTACCAAGAAGAACTAGTTTTGGCCCCTATCATATAATCTGTTAATGTGGTTGCTATTGTTCTTCAGTGCATCAAAGCAGAAAGAATTTTTTTCAGTGGCCCAGAAATTAACTACCTGGATAAACACTTTTGAAAATAAAATCTTATAGTACTGTAGTTAATATTATTTTATCTATATTGGGGAAATTTGTGCTTTTCAAATACAGAATACACACGCACGCACGCATACATATATGTACGCATATATATGTATGTATATATACCCATGTACCTATATATGTATATATGTGTATATGTACTTCTGACAAAAAGGGTATATACATTTAAACTTTACATAGAATTATTTTTTAAAAAATGGCATATAATTAAGTGTTTGCCATAATTAAGTTTTTGCTAGAATTGATTTGGAGAGAGAGAGACTTAACACAAGACAGTTAATTCAAGAGAGAGATGATATAGTTCCAAATTAAGGCAGTATGTGTGAATGCAGGGTTGGGAATATATTTGACTAATGTTTAAATGGAGAATCTATTGACTAGGGTAAATAATTCAATGGGATAAACTAGCAAGTGTAGAAAAAATAATAAATTTTCTTTACTTGAGTAAAGTGATGAAACACAATGAGAACACAATTTGGAAAGAAAAAGATTTCAGACATCTTCAGTTTGTGTGCCACATGGACATTCAGGGATTGAATTATTTTGCTAGTAATGGAAAATAATATAATCCATACTATTTTGAAATGTTTTCTATTTATTAAAGTAAGAATATTTAAGAGGTATTTTATCAGCCATCTCTTTGTAACATCCTAATTCAAAACTATTTTTTAAAATTTTTTAATGTTTATTTTTGAGAGAGGAAGAGAGACATAGCATGAGTGGGGAAGGGGCGAGAGAGGGGGAGAAACGGAATCCAAAGCAGGCTCCAGGCTCTGTGCAGACAGCAGAGAGCAGGGTGCGGGGCTCAAACTCATGAACCGTGAGATCATGACCTTGGCCAAAGTGAAATGCTTAACTGACTGAGCCACCCAGGCACCACTAAAATTTAATGACTTCTCACAATAAGAATTTATGATTACTCTGTAGTCTAAGAGTCAGCTAGGTAGTTTTCCTGATCTGAGTTAGGCTCAGTTGATATCAGATGAGCTTTTCTTTTCTTTCCTTTTTTCTTTTCTTTTCTTTTCTTTTCTTTTCTTTTCTTTTCTTTTCTTTTCTTTTCTTTTCTTTCTTTTTTTCCTTTTCTTCTCTTTTCTTTCTTTTTTCTTTTCTCTTTTGTTCTTTCTTTTCCCTTTTACTTTATTATTTTATCTTACTTTATTATTTTATTTTATTTATTTTTACTAACTACCAGTTTGGTTGGCTAGCGGGTGGCTTTTCTAGCATGATCTCCTTCATATGTCTGACATTCATCTGGATATATGGATATAACTGAGATGATTTAGTACATCAAGCTACCCTATTCTTGTCCTTATGGTGGTTGAGCAGAGTTCAAAGAAAGTAAGTGTTGGTGTGGAAGGCCCCTGGAAGCTTAGCCTTAGATCTGGCAAATTACTTCTGCCATATTCTATTAGAGAAAGCAGGTCACAAATCCAGCGCAGAATCAAGAAATGAAAATATGACTTCTACCTTTTGATAGGAATATCTGCAAAGTCATATTGCAAAGTCTGTGGTACAGGGAAGGATGCAGAATTTAGGCCACTTTTGTAATCAATGAACCAGTTATTAAATGCATATGTAAGTATATGGTTATTTAGTGTTAAAAAATAACCTAGTAAAAAATTTCCTAGCCAATTAATCATGTGTGTGAAACTCTTAGAGCACAGAACTTGTATAAAGGCCACGTATAATTATTTGATCAGTGCCATGTGATAAAATAATTATATAATTATGCATTAATTACTCAACAGAGAAAATAATTTGTGTTTATTTTTAAAATTCAGAATTGATTCCCTGTTCTTTTAGAAGATTTTAACTGAAAGAGAGTTAAAGTTCAACAGTACTTCAAATGGTGTCACCGTTTACCCTTAATTTTAACTAGTGCAGAAAGACAAGCATTTATCCAGTGCCATTAGTGAATAGAGCAGATAAATAATTAAGGATGAACCAAACTAATCCATCAGGTGTGGGAAGCACTGTACTTCTAACAATTAGATGTGTCCCAAGAGTGCATAGGCAGCATACAAAACAAACGGAGGATTAAACAACAAAAACCACACACAAAAACTACCAACAATGAATAAACTCAGAAATAAGAAACTCTAATTATTCCAAATATGATGAACATGACTGTACACACAATTGACCAAATAAGACATTTTTGAGAGTAAAAGTGGACTGATAAATTAGTGAGTAAAAGGGGGCAGAAAGACAGATGCAGACACAGGATCTTTCACTAAACTGGGACACATAGTCCAATAATGAGCATCTCTCTAACCAAGCATGGTATGGTTTACCCAGAAACTGAGCTGTATTTTTAATTTACTTATCTGAAGCCAACTTTTGCATCTTTTTGTGTCTCAGTTTTACCTATTAATCTGATTTTTTTTTTTTTTGCATTTTCTTACCTCTTATCTTTCATTTATACTCCAAAGGTAATTTTTCCACCCCACTCCTCTAATCTACCCTATAGTAAAACACTAATATTTAAGGAAACTGAAGAAAATTCTCTTCTCTGATCCATAGTCAAAGAACTACCTTTTTTTTTTTTTTTTTTAATCCTGAAGAATCTAGATGAGAGAAGCTCAAGGGACAGAAAAGGAAACCAGAAGAGTAGCAACTCAGGAAAGAAAGGACAAAGTTGAAGTTAGAAAAAGGGCTCAGGCTGTTTCAGATTCTGTGTCTCCCTCTCTCTCTGACCCTCCCCTGCTCACGCTGTCTCTCTCTCTCTCTCTCTCTCTCTCTCTCAGAAATAAATAAAAAAAGAAAAAAAGAAAAAAAGAAAAAGGGCTCAGGAGGAGAATAAAAGGAATGGTAAAGAATACTGCCCTTTACCCTACCTTTGCTGACTCAACATCTGTGGATACATTGCTAGGCTCTGGACATGCAGGCCCTTTGGAGAGTGTTAAGGGAATCACACAGTCTGGAGAAGAAAGAACCTGCAGAAACTGAACAGAACCAGGGAGAAAAGTTCTCCCTTGGAAAGGCATGGTAAGGATGGTAATGGTCATCGATAAAGGTCTGGATAGATAGGGAAGAACTGGGTCTTTATTAATGAAAGGAACTTGAGGCATATAGTAAAATAGATGGTTGCTCTCTGGTGAAAGCCTAGAGCCTAAGGTGGGACTCTTCAAGGACTTTGGACCTGATTTGGCTCCTCCTTAGCCTTGAAGTTTCAAAGAAGTGAACTCTTCAGTTTCTCACAATAGATTGAACTCATTGTCTACTAATGCCTAAAAAGTTAAATGAGTATTTACTGCAACATGATCAGGAATAACATATCAGTTTGAACCTTAACACACACTCAGAACAATAAGGTGAATTCGCTGTGAGATTCAAATGTATGATTGCAGCAACTCTAATAACTGAGGTATTCATCTCCATACTAATATGTATCTCCATACACCTGTGAAGAGCTAGTTAATATATCCTCCACTATAATCTTTTCTTGTTCCCTATCTACTTCTGAATGAGAGAGAAAACAGGAATTGGGCAAAAATACATTAAAAGGAAGCCCAAAGAAAACAGGAATTGGGCAAAAATACATTAAAAGGAAGCCCAAAGAAAACAGGAATTGGGCAAAAATACATTAAAAGGAAGCCCAAAGAAAACAGGAATTGGGCAAAAATACATTAAAAGGAAGCCCAAAGAAACTACTTGGAGAAATGATGAGAGAAGAATGGTCAAATCTTTCTCTAAATTAAAATGTAAAAGTACCTTGTGGTATATAAGTGACAGGGATTTGTCCTCTACTTTTTTCACTATCCCCAGTGCCTAGGATAGTACTTAGCAGTGCTCAGTAAATATTTATGGAATGACTATTAATTGGATTTTTGTTTTTTAAGCTTTTTATTTATTTTTATTTTTTTAATCTTTTTATTTTAATTTGAGTATAGCTAACATACAGCATTATATTAGTTTTAGGTATGCAATATAGTGATTCAACCCTTCCATACATCACTCTGTTTCATCCAGACAAGTACACTTCTTAATCCTCATTACTTATTTTCCCCTGTCCCCCCACCTCCATCTACCTTCTGTCTGGCAACCATCAGTTTGTTCTCTATAGTGAGAGTCTCTTCTTTTCCCTTTGGTCATTTGTTTTGTTTCTTGAATTACACATATGAGTTAAATTATATGGTATTTGTCTATCTCTGACTTATTTCATGTAGCATTATACTCTCTAGCTCCATTCATATTGTTGGTTGCAAACGGCAAGATTTAATTTTTTATGGATGAATAATATTCTTTTGTACTTATATACCACCTCTTCTTTATTCATTCATTTATCGATGGGCTGCTTCCATATTTGGCTATTGTAAATAATTGTAAATAATGCTGCAACAAGCCTAGGGGTGGTTGTATCCTTTTGGATTAGTGTTGTAATTCTTTTTAAATACATGGTACTGCAATTACAAGATCAAAAGGTAATTCTATTTTTAACTTTTTGACAGACGTCTATACTGTTTTCCACAGAAGCTGTGCCAGTTTTCATTCCCATCAAGTGTGTAGAAATGTTCCCTTTTCTCCATATCTTTGCCAACACTTGTTGTTCCTGTGGTTTTGATTTTAGCTGTTTTAGGAAGTGTGATGTGATAATCTCACTGTAGTTTTAATTTGCATCTTCCTGATGATGAGTGATGTTGAGCATCTTTCCATGTATCTTTTGGCCATCTTTTTAGAATGGTCTTGGTCTTCTTTTTAGAAATGTCTGTTCATGTCTTTTGCCTATTTTTAATTAGATTTGGGGGGAGTATTGACTTATTTCAGTTCGTTATATATTTTGGATACTAACTCTTTATTGGACATGCCATTTGTACTATCTTCTCCTATTCAGGTGGTTTCTTTTAGTTGCCTTGACTGTCTTCTTTTCTGTGTGGAAGTTTTTTATTTAGATGTAGTTTTAGTAGTTTATTTTTGCTTTTATTTCCCTTGTTCTAGGAGACCTATCTAGAAAAATGTTGCTATCACTAATGTCACAAAAATTACTGCCTGTGCCCATGTCTAGGATTTTTATGCTTTCAAGTATCACATCTAGTTCTTTATTTGATTTTTAATTTATTTTTGTGTATGGTGAGGGAAACTGGTCGAGTTTCATTCTTTTGCAAGTAGCTGTCCAGTTTTCCCAAAACCACTCATTGAAGAGACTTTTTCCTATTGCATATTCTTCCCTCCCTTTTAGAAGATTAATTGACCATATAATTGTGGGTTTATTTCTGGGCTCTCTATTCTGTTCTATTGATCTATATGTCTATTTTAGTTCCAGTAGCATATTTCAATTACTAGAGCTTTGTATTATTTCTTGAAATCTGGGATGGTCTTATTTTCAATTTTGTTCTTCCCCCCCCCCCAATATTGGTTTGGCTACTTGAGGTCTTTTGTGGGTCCATACAAATTTTAGGATTGTTTGTTGTAGTTCTGTGAAAAAAATCCTGCTAGTATTTTGATACAGATTGCCTTAAATCTGTAGATTCCTTTGGGTAGTATAGACATTTTAGCAATATTTGTTCTTCCAACCAATGAGCATGGAATATTTTTCCATTTCATGAGTGATCTTTAATTTATTTCATCAAGGCTTTATAGTTTTAAGAGTATAGAGGTCTTTAACCTCTTTGGGTAAGTTTATTCTGAAATATCTTATTATTTTTAGTGTAGTCGTAAATGAGATTTGTTTTCTTAATTTCACTTTCTGCTGCTTCATTATTAGTGTGTAGAAATGCAACAAATTTTTGTACATTGAGTTTTTATTCTGTGACTTTACTGAATTTATGGATTCTTTCTAATCATAATTAGTTAAAAGAATACTACGTTAGGTTTTGAGCCTCACATTTTAGATGAAGTATAAGCACACTGAAACAAGTTAGAGGATGAAAGATCAAGAGATACAGAAGACTAGAAGCTGTCTGTTAAGAAGGCAGGCATATTTAGCACAGAGAAATAATAATTGGAGTAGAGCATCATAAACACTGTTTTAAAATATTCAGAAGTGCGTTGAATAGGTGACAAATGAGCAGACTCATTCTGTTGCCCTAAGGGATGATGAGTAGAAGGTATAGGGGATTTCAGGTTTACACAAACAAGAACAAATTTTTATCTGTGTATCAATTTCTATTGATGCATAATCATTTACTGCGATCAAATCTGTGGCTTTCCTTTAAGTCTGTCCTGAAAATTCTACGTGTAAGATTTGATTTATTTACTCATTAAGTTATTTTTTATTATTAAGGGTTGAACATATTTGCCTGTTGTAGTTCATGATTACATACCTATTTCTAGGGTGAGAAATTGGATTCCTTTTGTTTTGATATTAAAAAACATTTAGAAAATGTGTGTAGGAAGAGTAAGCATAAGGATATTAATATTAAGACCTTTACACTACCTTTATCAGAGAAGTTCAGTTATATTCATATAATTTTCCAAGGAATCCAAGTCCTTTTTTTAATTTAAAAATATTATTTGGTCAACCCGTAGCTGGAATGTAAAAACATGACACTAATCAATAAGAGAATGGAATTAATTTTAGTAGCAAATAAATTAAGTTAGCTATAGGATTGGCGCATAGCACTTAAAATTTTGTGCATTTAGCAAGGCTAATGTCTAGTGCATATGAATGTGGATGGGTGTAGCTGGTTTAAGGAAAGTTAGACAAGTCAGTATACAGACTTCACAAATAGTCACAAAAATAAGTGGAAAATAGATTAAAAGTAATCAGCAGTTCATCAAGAGATTATTTCCCAGTCATTTTCCTATTGTATATAAAACTTATATCTGTATTCATTTTTGGAAGATATAGTTATTATATAAGACGAGATGCAATTAATTTGGAAATAAAATAGACAATTTTTATTTTAGTAAGCACTCATACACACACCTCTACCTTAATACCAATGTTTAAAGACTTCCTTTAGGTACTCCAAATTCTGGTCCTTTTCTCATATTTTTCATTGAACTTAAGGAAGAATTATATATATCTGTCTTTTATTTCTTTACTTCCTATTCACCCCCTTACCCACCTCAATTTCACTTCCATTCCCACCATTTAAATAAATAGATTTCCCTTAGATCACCGATAGATTTATCTGTGCCAACGTATTCCAAGGTCACTTTTCACTACTCATCTTACTTCTGTTGACTATTCCTTTCTTGATTAAACATTCTTCAATTTCAATAGCCTTATATACTGACTTCTGTAATTTCATATCCTTCTCCCTGGACGTTAAATATTGGAGTTCCTTACATCTTGGACATTGGCCCATTCAAATGTTTATGGAAAACCTCATACGCAGGCAATCTTTTCCAAATCCACAGTCTTAGTTATTGACACAAATTTATATCTCCAGCATCAAAATATATGTTCACTTGCCTACCTAGAATCTTTCTTTGACTGAAGATACTTCAGACCCACTGTGTCTAAAATGTAATTTGTGATCTCTTCCCTTCATCTTATGTTCTTACATTCTTTAAATTGGTGAGTGCATGACTACCATAAACACACATCAGAAATGTAGTTGCCATTTTTGACATTTTCTCCTTCCCCATCACCAAGTTCTGTCAATTTTCCTTCTTAAGGAGATTTTGAATACATTATTTTCTTTTCATCTCCACCACCACCTATCATCTAGGCTATCATCATCTTTTTCCTGGAGTAAAGCTGTAGCTTCTGTATGTGCTCACATGCATCCATTTTGGCTTGCACACATTCTGTTACGGCCTCAGTTCAAAAAATAAAAGGAAAATAAAACAAAAAACATCATGTCATTTTTCCCTGCCCTGTTTAAAGCATTCCAATCACCTTCCATTGCTCTTGGGATAAACGAAAGGCCCTACAATATTAAAAAACAAACAAAACTTTTGTCTTATGAATCTTTAAACCCTTATTAAAACATTGTAGATGCAAAACAGAAGTAAACTAATACGTTATTTTTATTTGATATTCATTGAGCACTTACTATGGACATGAATTATAATAAACCTTCAAAAGTATCTCACCTGATCCTCGTAAATCTAATAGAAGGAATACACTCATGTATCAATTTTATAGAAAAGAATGTTCAGGCTTCAAAATGTCATAAATATAGAACGCTGCTCATTTCTACAGTCTCATAACACACTCCTCTATTTTTATAAATATTTATTTTTGAAGGAGAGAGAGACAGAGTGTGAGTGGGGGAGGGGCAGGAAGGAGGGGGGAGACACAGAAATGAAGCAGGCTCCAGGCTCTGAGCTGTCAGCACAGAGCCCGACGCGGGGCGTGAACTCACAAACTGTGAGATCATGACCTGAGCCGAAGTCAGATGCTTAACTGAGTCACCCGGGTGCCCCACTCCTCTTTTCTTTATTGTCTGCTTTAGTTATACTGGACTCTGTTCAGTTCTGCATTCTAGGCATGCTCCTTCCCACACAGGGCTTTTGAGGGTGTTGTCCTCTCCTTCTAAAGCCTTCTACGTTTTTCCGTCAATCCTTCAGCTAGTTCATGCTCCTGAGGTCTTAGGTCAATTGTTCCTTCTTCAGAAAAACTGTCCCTGACTACTCTGACAATGAATTTCCTCCACGTGTAAGCTCTTTTAGCCCCTTACACTTCTTAGAAGTATTTAGTAGTATTTGTCACAGTTATAATTCACACTTTTGTATGAGATCCTCTGTTATATCTGTCTCTGCCAGTCCATAATAAGCTTTATGAGGGCAAGGGCAGTTTTTCCTTTTGTGCAATACTTTAATTTTAGCACCTAGTATGGTTGCTGAATGAAATGGGTTATGTTACTTACCTTCAGGAGTGGTTAGGAGTGACTGGGTGGCTCAGTCCGTTAAGAGAAGTGATACATTGACAATCATGTGGATTTTATCCCTTTGTTTTTTTCAAGTCTTGATACAGAAAACAGTGCTTTGAGAAATTAGGAAAGACAAAAAGCTGAGAGGGTCCTGGACATGGGCAAGTGCCCTCAGAGCACTGAGGCAGTTACTGTGTTATAGAGTAAATGGTAAGGGTTATTCCATGTGCTTGAAGTCATGATTGAATTAAAGGCAATATACATTTTTAGAAAACATAATTTATTCTATCACAGCTCTCTACTGAGCAGTGTAAGAATATAATAAAAATGTGAGCACAAAGCAAATATACAAAACTTTTGATACATCTTTTAAAAACCTTATAAAACATTTTAAAAACAAGACAGAAGTAAATTAATAAAAGTTATTTTTATTTGACACTCATTGATCACTTACTATGGACATGCATTATAATAAATTTTCAAAAATATCTCACTTAGTCCTCATAAATCTGAAAGAAGACATTAATTTATCAGTTTTACAGAAAAAAAATTGCATCTTCAAAATGTTATGAATTCTATCCTAGCTCACACAGCAAGTCTATTGTGTTGAATATACCACAGACCTATCTTATTCTAAAATCAGTGAATTAAAATTTAAAACCAGAGCTTGTCAGATTTCAGTAATGTATGTACCCTCACTAAAATACCAAAATCTTGGGGCACCTGGGTGGCTCAGTCAGTTAAGCATCCAACTTCGGCTCAGGTCATGATCTCATGGTCCGTGGGTTAGAGCCTCGTGTCGGGCTCTGTGCTGACAGGTCAGAGCCTGGAGCCTGTTTCGGAATCTGTGTCTCCCTCTCTCTCTGCCCTTCCTCAGCTCGTGCTCTGTCTCTGTCTCAAAAATTAACAACAAAAATTAAATTAAAAAAATAAAAAATAAAATAAAATACCAAAATATTTCTGATGATTTCTACTGTAGAATTAAATGAGCATTATGGTAATATTACTTAAACATAGAGATCTACTGGTAAAATTATTGTACCTAAGATTTATGGAAACTTAAAGATAAAGCAATATTTGGTTTTATAAATTTTATAAATCAAGTAAAGACAAAAGTTAAAAACATAATTTAAATTAAGAGCATTATTATAATACATTATTATTTACAAAATGAAATTACTAAAATGTGATTCTTTATTGATAGCTACAGCTCAAGCTGTTTACCAGTCTGCATAGGTAGATTCTGCTACATTGATAATGAGCTTCATATATCAGTGGCTTAATACATAGAATTCTATCACATGACTTATGTCAGTGATTCTCTAGGGCAAGTTTCACCATCCAAATTTGGGATCTTCATGCTTAGTGCCAAGGCAGAGAAATAACTAGAATAATATACAGAATAATTTTCACCGCTTTACCTTTGAATAAGGATAGGAACTAGTCACATGGCCCCATCTAAATATAAGAGGGCTGGCTGCTGTATGTTCCAAGAAAGGCATTACAATATATATTGGTGAGTACAAATAGTGACTATCATGATTCCAAAACTGACATGGTGTACTCTAAAATGGTTTAAATCTATATTACCATGCACATAAAATAAGTTTAGTTTCTGTTATTGGTAAATAATTAAACATAAAAACTAGAGTATATAGTTGTGTGTTATCATTTTAATATTAGAACTAGGGGCAGTAAGAATATTTCAAGATATTCAGTATCTTGAAACTTACAGACTGCCATTTCTATAGATGCTCTCTTGGCCCCAACATAACTGTAAATACAAAATGCAAGTATGGACCATGAACTCCTAGACAATATTTGGTTAAAAGGTGGTCATTGAGATGATTCAGAAAAAGAATTTTTTTTATCATCTTCAGTAACTCAAAATAACATCAGAGAAGTCATGGCCACATTTGAGAATATATTGCGAACTAATCCCACAGTTTGAGAAACAATGTACTGTGTACAGCCATTCTCTCTGTAGAGCTAAATGACAATATGAGTGGAAAATAAAGAAATAAAATGTTCAAGAACAAGATGATTGTGGAGTGGAATGGGAGTGAAAGGATTCATGGGCAGGAAGGATTTGAACTCAGCCTTGACAAAGTAAGAGGACTTAAATAATCATGAGGAAGGAGACAACTGGACTCTCAGCAGACTGAACATCATAAAAGAAGGGGAGAGAGTAAGGTTTATTCCTGGGTTAAGAGGGTGAACTTACTTGGAACGAAGAGTTTGTTCTGAAGAGTATTTTGTGTTTTCTTTTATGTATAATGAAAAGTCAGAGGAAAAATTCTGAGTGAAAAACTGTGCTTCCTTGAAAATGGTGCTTTTGGACAAATAATGTAATTTTCAGTGATGAGTGGTAGAGACACTATAAACCATAATGATTACCACCTGTTAGATGCCTGTGATATACATGATAACATATCAGGCATTTTAGATAAAATATCTAATTTCATGATAACCTGAGGCCTAAAAGTTAGATAATACTATCTTGATTTACAGATAAGGGAAGAGATATCAGAAATGTTGGGTAGCTTCTCTATTTACAATAACAGTAAATAACCTGAATGAAGGGATTTAAATCCAATTTGACACCTAAATTCAAGTTCTTTCTGCTACATCCAGCTAAGTGGAAGAGGGCTGTGCTTTTCTGACCCTCTAGTAAGCAAATTCTATTATCAATAAATTAGTCAACCACAATGGAGTCATCTTTACTGAGGTAAATCAACTTTGTTTCTTTGGCAGGACTGGGCACATAAAGTTTGCAAGTAATCAACATTGTTACCAATAAAGTATACCTTTTTGTGACTATCAAGAGGAAAGTAACCTACTTGGAAATATTTCTATTATAATAAATTAGCATCTATCAAATACTCTTGAGTCTGGCACTCTATTAGGCTGCATTCACTTTTATCAGACTTAGGAAAATATAGGATATTAATAAAAAGGAAATAGTGTTCACTTTAATACATTTATTATCCTATACATTTTTGTTCATTTTCTTAGAGACAAACCAATAAAATGTAGTAGTCTCAATGAGATAACTGATTGTGTAACTGCCTTCCCAAGCCATTTAAAATGCAATCAGTTTCCCCTGCAATCAGTTTTTTATTAGGTACTCTGAGATACTTAGCAGCTATAGAATACTCTCAAAGCATGAAATGGACCTCAGACTTTGGTGGCAGATAACAGGAGCGATCCTCAAGGAGACTTCAGTAATAAACTAGGAAATAATGAAAGTCATCCTTAGGGAAGTGGAATCAATATCCAAGTTCAATAGACAATGACATAAAGCTTTGATTGAAAGATGGAGTGTGGAGGAAGAAGTGGCAAGTAGAAAAAGAAACACACACACACACACACACACACACTCACACACACACAAAACTTTAAAGGAGGAAGCATTCAATTTGAACACATCAAGGGAACTAACAATAGGAGCATTGCCCGGGGTTGCTTCTCCTTGTAATTAGCTGGGGATATATTAGTGGTTGTGGGAGGTGAGGGATAGAATATGTAACTTGGTCATTTCTCTCTTTAACTTATATGTCAGAATATCATGATTGTCTCCTACAGCATATGAACCTGGGCTCAATGAACATGTTACTGCTTTTTTTAGGTACTTAGTAATTATGCATCCAACAGATGAGTAAATAGGAAGGAGGGAGGGAGGCAGGTTGGGAGGGAAGTGTTAGCTAGTGAATTTCATTGTTTAAAAGGGGCTGCAGAACGATAGTTTTCTTCTGCTTGGATCTAGTGAGAACTTACTTAGTGGAGGCAATACTGCAGAGACATACCAATTTACGTTCATACAGTGCCTGGCACTCTACATAGAGTGGCATTCGACATGTGTGTCAGTCAAATATTCTGTTGATTATTCTCTAATCACAGAATGTTGGGCCCTGAATGCCCACCCCTGCCTTTCACTGCTTTCAGGAGAAATCTTTGAGTAGCCAATGTAGCCAACAAAGGAGTGTGGTCTGGACCATGTTTAATTCTCTAGCATCAACTGATAAAGCTCTCCACCAGGATTTCTACATTCCTGATAGTTCGGCAGTATCTGAAACAATGATAGAGAATTTGCTGAGAACTGGTACAGCACAGCAGTTAGGAGAAGGAAGTCTGGAGCCAGAGTGCTTGGGATTAGAATCTTCCTTTTACAGTTTACTAAGTGGCAAATCACTTAAGTTCACTGGCTCTCATATTTCTCATATTTAAAACAGGACTAATAAGTAGTGTCTGAGTGGCTCAGTCAGCTAAGTGTTTGACACTTGATTTTAGCTCAGGTCATGATCTCATGGTTGTGAGATGGAGCCACATGTTGGGCTTGATGCTGAGCATGGAGCCCACTTCGGAGTCCCTCTCTCTCCCTCTCCCTCTCTCTGCTCCTTCCCCCCCTCAAAATAAATAAACATTAACAAATGGAGCTATTAATAGTACCTTCTTCAATGTGTTATTATGAAAATTAATTAACTGTAAAGTGGTTGAAATGGTACGTGGTCCTTATCACATGCTTAACAATATGAAGCTAACTGTAACTTCATACATTTCTGCAAAATAAAATACGAACACAAAGAAATAGGGCACTCAATCTAGCTGGGAAGTTTTGGATAGACTACTAGTAAGGAATGATGACAAAAAGGGGTGGAGAAAGGAAGGGGGAGTGCAGGGTGAAAAAAGATTGTCCTATTTTGTCTGGATGGACTTGGTAATGTTTACAGAAGAATGGAAAGATTCAGAACCAAGAGCAAACCCGAAGACAAGAGAGGCAAACCCCAAGAAGGTAGTGGAGGATGAGGTCAGTGCCATAGGTGGAATAACTGGCTTTAAACAGAAGCAGGGACAGATAATTGCTATGGGTTCCTTTGTGCCCCTTTATCTTTAACCTGCATTTCTGTTTGGAAACAATGAGCTATATTGCGTGTCACAAAAGCCTTATTGAAAGACACTCTGTATCAGTGATTTTCACAAATTTTCCCTACTTTGTATGCTGTTAACTTGATGTTTAATCCATACACCTGCTGCTTTGTGTGCTTAGCATGGCTTTTCCTTTAAATTTCATCTCTCCCCGATAGAGTTCCCAATTAAGTGGCTCTTCAGCCAAACAATTTTTAATTCCAAGAAACTACTTTGGCATTTCCAGAAACATAGTAAACACAATTACGTGAGCATTGCTTGCATTCTTGTTTCCCCCTCAGTGGAAAGACATTGCTGGTTCCCACGGCTTGCTGATAATTGCCTCCTGGAGCTAAGTGCTAACAGGGCAGTGACTGTTTAATCTACAACTCAGATCATAGCAAAGTTTTATGAGTTATATGGGAAATATATCCCATTTGATAATAAGGATGACCCATCATTTTTATATAGGAAAGCTGTTAAAATTGTCTTTAAAAAGCAGGGCACAGGAAATGGACTATTTCATCAGAGCCATGTAGAAACTTAAACCTGGGGTGACTGGGTGGCTCAGTTGGTGAAGCTTCCGACTTCGGCTCAGGTCATGATCTTACGGCTTGTGAGTTTGAGCCCTGCATCGGGCTCTGTGCTGACAGCTAGCTCAGAGCCTGGAGGCTGTCTTTGGATTCTGTGTCTCCTTCTCTCTCTCTCTCTACTCCCCTGCTCACATGCTCTCTCTCTCTCTCTCTCTCAAAAATAAATTTAAAAAACATTAAAAACAAAAAAAAGCAACAAACCTAAGAGATGTTAGCTTATGAAAAATCTTCTAAGATCTTTTAATCACAGATTGAAATCTCCAGCCTTCTATTTGAAATTTTTTCTGGTTTTGTCTGTAATCTGTCTCTTCAGCCAATGGCTAAAACTGTGCTAAACATAGTTTAGTCTCTATATACTTTATCTCCATCTAGGCATGCTCATGTTTTCATGATAACATAAGCTCCATCAAAGAAAAAGCAAAACTTCCAGGGTACGTTGGTTTTGCCCCTCCCCACCCCTGACAAATATGTGTCTCTTTTACTTTTATTCTCCGTAAAATGGAACAATGAGTTTAATAAAACAACTTCAGCTGTATCATCAAAGAACTTAGGAGTTTAGCTATGACATTCCCATTAAGTCTACAAAAGAGAATGAGTAAAGCCATGTTCTGACTCTGTGACTTTAACCATTAATAATCATCAAAACACTGTGAAAAATGATTCCAAGATCAAAGCAAGTCAAAGCAAAACATAGCAACTTCAAAGCAGATAGAGAGCTTGGTGCTGAAAAGTAGGGTCCTTATGATGTAACCCCCATTAGAAGGTTGTAAGAAATCAGGTAAACAAGACCTGGGTCTGAAATCTATCTAAGAACATCTGCAGCATTCTACCAAGTTTAAATTTCACATAATTTTGCACAGTTACTTTCAAAACTACTTTCTGCCCCATTCCACAAATGAAATTGAGGTGTGATTTTTGTGATCTTTAATCACCTAAACAAAATGATAAGTCAACCATGTGATTTACCATTTCAACTTGAAATTCTGAGAGGGAAAGATGGTGCTATTAATAATTACACCTCAAAAAGAACGTTAATTTGGTATGTCTTACAAAATGGAAAGTGCCCTACTATAGTCCTGTATAGAAAATAGTCTTTCTTTTTCAAATAACTATTGCAATAATTCATTTTGCTCACACATCTGATTACACAATAAACTACTAAAATAATCTCTTCATTAAGTTATTTAATAGCAAGCCATTTCAAGTGCTAAATTATGTTTGTGGAATTCTTTAAATAGTTTATTTTGGAGTTCTTTAAATAGTTTAATAGGAAAGACCTCTAACAACATAGAACTATTTTTTCTGATAATAAGAATCCATTTTCCTTCTTGAAGAAATCCAATGTTTGTTTTTAATTCAATGATTTATTTTTTCAGGTTCACATATGTATCCCTATTCTTTTTTTTACACAGTATGTTAGCGACCTTGGCAATAAATTATATTAAAAAATAGCCTTTTTAAAGGTGAAATATTGTTCCCTTAGCACTAGATTAACATTTTGTTTTGAAATCTTACCCTTTCTCAGTCATTTACTTTGGGTGTTTCCCATGAACCAATCTCAATAATCACAAATATGTCTATTGCCTTTAAGTTATGAGAATATCTCATGCCAACCTCAAGACACAGATTCTATTCAACAACAATAGTGAAATGATTTCCAAATGTTAACACTACCATCATATCAAAAAATTCTTAATGAAGAAGTGTGTCATATATTAGAGCTCATTCAATAATTGTTTGGAGACTTGCTCATGGAGACCATTTTATTTACCAAATCCTTCAGTCATCAAATACATCAGTTATAGAAGATACACGGTGAAGAATAATAAATAACTGTAAAAATGACTATAGTTTTAGCTACTTTTAACATAAATTTATTTCAACATGATAGAAATGAATTTTATTTTACCATTTTACACACAGTTGTGGTATGTCTTTTTCTGCCTTTATCTTTCTGCATGATTATGTATGAGTGTGCATTTTTTAAACCATTCTTCTAACCATTTTTCTATAGCAGAATGTATATAATTGCCATCAGAGTCTATGTCAAAAATTTCCCTGTTTGAAATTATTTCTATGTTGTCATACAATCTATATGGTTGTGGGTGAGCATATAAGTTGAGATTTGTCCTACTTTAATTCATCATAATTTATCATCGGATATTTAGAGTAGCTTTCATTTTTTCACTGTGTTAACACTGAAGTAAATATTTTAATACATATGGATTTGTACGACTCTTAAAATTCTAAAATAATACCCAAATGCATGATTACTGGGCCAAACAGTAAACATGAAAAAGAAGAAATAGTTGCCTTTGAAAAAAGAGTATAAGGGCCAAGATTTTTGAAGCAAATTTAATGGTATCCTAAGTGACTTATTAGAAATGTGTCTTATTTATATATGTTTAACACAGTGTGATTTAAAAATATGTGATTAATTTGTCATATTTGAATAATGAAAGAATATCTAGTTATTGAGAAGTTGAGTTCGGCTCTCTTTTATTATGAACATAAGTATCTGACTTAAGAATCCTATATCTTTAAGGTCTGTTTTGATCCACTAGAAATGAATACATACACAAAAGTGTTATTGGTAAAATGGATAAGTTAGCAAATAAAAAGTGACAGTATTACTTAAGTATAAAATATGCAGTACCACAATTTAACATTTAAAAAGATAATTTATTCCAGCTAATATTATCTTAACATCAGTGAGACAGTAAACTAGTTCCCTCTTTACATTAACAAGTTTTTCTATTGTAACATTATACTGTAAATAATTTTGTCATTATTTTATTACAAGTGATGGTTTATTATTTTCTCCTAGGGCTGATCCAGAGGAAATTATATTTAAACCTATTTCTTAACCCCTAGTGTCTCTTCCCAAAACACCCAACTTGTCTTCCTGTCTGTTCATCATCTGTTCATCTATGCAGAGTTACAAAAAGGGCTATAAAAAGGAAGCAGGAAACCTATTCTCTGAAAATTGATTATAATAGGATTTTGCTGATAACTCTCTTCTCAGTTTGCTGAAATAATCATTTGTGCAAAAAGCAAAGAGACTTTTTTTATTTCTAACTAAAATGTTTTGTGGCTACCTTATATGTACATTCACAAAATCACAAACATCTTAATAATAGTAATTCTATGCAAAACCAATAGGTGTAAATACACCAAAAGGAATCTTTACGCCAAAAGGAATCAGAAAGATGTGAGAAGTAGATATGTTTAAGTTTATAAAAGAAGATGAAACTTGAATAGCACTGTTCAAGCTCTTTTTATTAAAAAAATTTTTGAAAGCATATGACAGCAAATAATCCTTTTTAGTAATGAAGGATGAGAGAAATTAATGGCTTGCCTTTAGGTAGGAATGTTAACAAGAAAGCCAAACATGCTCAAAATATATGGTCATCAAACCCTGACTTCAATGAACATTTCCAGTCTCCTTTCTAATCCAAGTATTATGTCTAAATCTTGCTATCATAGAGTGAACTAGCCATCATTCCCAGAAAAACCATCTTACTTCCACATCATATTCTGTTGAATATCTGTTTATGGAAATTTTCATAATTGAAGAAGAAAACTCCCCCCCCAACATAATTAAGTATTCTATGATATGCTTAATTTTTTTAATGCATGCAAAAGTAGCAAAGTGATGCTCTTTCTATGAAGTAAGGGGAAGAGTTTTCAAAGAAATCATGTTAGCTGTTTGTAATACGGTTAAATTATTTCAAATAACTAATGTTTTTAGGAAAATGTGATAAGCTAGCTGAGATAAATTCCTTTAACCATAAGTTAAAGTCTAAATTTTTTACATGAAGAGAATGAATTCATTTCCCAAATATCTCTTAAGTAACTGTTATATTCACAGTTTTATGCTAGCCCTAATATTACAAAATAAATGTATGTATTCTAAAATGTCTCACCTTAATGCAAGACATTACATATTAAATGTGATAACATGTCCCATACTCAAAGTATATGCTTTAAATACAGTAACTCCAGATAATAGAGCAATTCTTTGACTAAGAGGATTAAGTACTCTTTTACAGAAGAGATGCTACCACTAATAAATCAATTAATGTGTGATGATGCAGTAAGGGAGAAAAATCGGAATAACCGAATGGACCTAATAATATCCATAATGCAGATCCTTCTGCCGAAAGAAGTCAACCACATTTCTGCCCTTAAAGCAACCACATTTCAGGTTCAATATTGTGTATTTACTTACAGTATTTGTGCTTTTAATCATATTACAACATGTTGTGCATAAAAACATTCTATTTAAATATCTCATGTTAAAATAATTAGTATCACAACTATATTTTTTACATGTTTGGACCATCTGCTTTCTGTATGAATAGAATTCCAATTTTAGAAGAGTAGTCAAAAAAGTGATTGAAGTTTTAAAATTTATCTCTCAGGAAAGCAATTAATACATAAAAGATATTTGCACTAAATATTCATATTATATTGAGTGGAGTCAAATAAAACTGTGTTTTTCACTCATAATTTTTCTACCATATCACCTTTTTTCTCCATGTAGATTTCAGTGGAAAACTGATACTACTATATTTAGCTTTACATAGAGGAGGGGGAAAAGAGATAATGACTTTTAAAGGAAAAAATCCAAAGATGCTCTTTGTATTTGTTGGTTTCCTTCTTGAACAAATAAATTATAGTGTCACCAAATGCTTAGTCTTAACTTTGTATCACCAAACACAGTATCCCAGGTCTCAAACCACAAAGGGACCTATTTCCTCCAGTCCCCAGGTACAAACACAGAAGCAGAATTTTTATGCATTATTCATTTGATTGGTTACCATTTCTCCAAATGTCTCCACAGAACTTGAGTCTTGTTCTGTGAAAGAGAGATACAAGTTGACATCACAGCACAGATGAGTAGTGTAAGCCTAACACAGTCATTCTGACCTTGACAGTGGTTATATGGTCTAGTTTGAACAAATGATCAGTAAGGATAGATGAGCTTAGTAAATCCCAGACAGGTTTCCTCATTCCAAAAAATGAAGGAGAAGAAGGGAGAAGGGGAGGGGAAGGAAGAGGAGGAAGAAAGAGGAGGAAGGAAAAGGAGGAAGAAGAGGAGGCACCAGAGGAGAAGGGAAGGGGAAGAAGAAAGAGGGAAAAAGCAAGAAAAGAAAGTAAAGCAATGGGAAAAAAGATGAACATAATTTTGTTTAGAATTGAATCTGGAACACTTGCTTCCATGTTTCATACTGGAATCAAAACTTGGGAAATTCTGACACATTAAGAATATCAGAACTAAGAATCACAAAACAAAACAAAACAAAAAAGTATGGCTTCACTATGTCACTATTGAATCATAAAATCAAACATAATTGCCCATCATTTAGACTTTGTTTATTGAGATGATAAACTTCCTTAGTTGTGTGTGTGTGTGTGTGTGTGTGTGTGTGTGTGTGTGTGTGGTGTATGTATTTTTTAATTAAGATTTTATTTTTTAGAGCAGCTTAAACTTCACAGCAAAATTGAGGGGAAGGTACAGTTATTCTCTTTTTTTTTGTTGTTGTTGTAATACCTATCTGGCTTGGGTGTTAGAGTCATAGAATGAGTCTGGAAATATTCCTTCTGCTTCTGTCCTCTGACAGAGATTGTAGAGAACTGGAATAATTCCTTATTCAAAGGTTTGCTAGAATTTACCAGTAAAACAATTTGAGTTTTTGTGCTTTCCATTTTGGAAGGTTATTAATTACCAATTCAATGAATTTAATAGATATAAGCCTGTTCAGATTGTCAATTCTTTGTGTGAATTTTGGCAAATCATGTCTTTCAAGGCACTGGTCTATTTCACTTAAGTTGTCAAATATGTGTGCCTATACCTATTAATAGTATTCCTTTAAATTCATTTTAATATCCCAAACATCTATAGTGATCTCCCCATTCATTTCTGATATAAGAAGTTGGATCCTCTCTTTTTTTTCTCAGTTAGCCTAGCTAGATAATAATTGATTTCATTAATCTTGTCAAAGTACCGGCTTTTGATCTCATTGCTTTTTTTCTGTTGATTTCCTGTTATCAGTTTCATTAATTTCTGCTCCAATTTTTAATGCTTACTTTCTTTGGCTTACTTTGGAGTTAATGTGTCCTTTTCTTTCCCATTTCCATAGGTGGAAAGTTAGATTATAGAAATTATTTATTTATTTATTTATTTTCAAATATATGCATTAAATGCTATTAATTTCCCTCTAATTACTGCTTTCCCTGCATCCCACAGATTTTGATAAATTGTGTTTTTATTTTCATGTATTTAAAATATTTTAAATTTTTCTTGAGAGTTCTTCATTGACCTATGTGTTATTTAAAATTATGTTGTTTAATTTCTATGTATTTGGGAACTTTCCAGTTATCTTTCTGTTATTGATTTCTAGTATAATTCTGTTGTGGCCTGAGTACAGACATAGTATGGTTTCTATTATTTTAAATTTATTAAGGTGTGTTTTATGGTCTCAAATTTCATCTCTCTTGGTGAGTGTTTCATGTAGGCTTGAGATAAATGTGTATTCTACTGTTGTTGGATGAAGTAGTCTCTAGATGTCATTTATATCTAGTTAACCAAAGGTATTATTGAATTTAACCATTTACTTACTGATTTTCTGCCTGCTGGATCCATCCATTTTTGGGAAAGGAGTGTTGAAGTCCCCAACATGATAATGGATTCAGCCATTTCTCTTTGCAGGTTCATTAATTTTTGTCTCATTGTTAGATATTCTGTTACGTGCATACGTGTTAAGGATTACTTCATTGGAAAACTGACCCATTAATCATTATGTAGTACTCTTTATTATCCCTCATAACTTTCTTTGCTTTGGCATTGACTTTGTCTGAAATAAATATAGCTAATTGTGTTTTCCTTTGATTAAGGTTAGCATGGTATATTTTCCTCCTACTGAATTTTATTCTATATGTCATTTTATATTTAAAGCTTATTTCTTGTAAACATATATTTCAGTCTTGTTTTTTATCTACTTTGACAATCTTTGTCTTTTAATTAGTGCATTTAGACCATTGACATTCAAAGTGATTATTCATATATTTGGATTAATATTTACTATTTACTATGTTTGTTACTGTTTTCTATTTGTTGCTATTGTTCTTTGTTTCTATTTTTGCTTTCAACTTTTATTTCTTCCCTTTGTGGTTTTAACTGAACATTTTATATTTATATTGAGCATTTCCTCACTTTTCTCAGCATAATAGTTATACTGTTGTAATTTTTTACTTTTTTTAGTGGTTACCCTAGAGCTTGCAATGAACGTTATAGGTAATCCAAGTCCACTTTTCAATAACACTATACCACTTCACAAATAATGTGAATATCTTACAATAAGTTCCTCTCTCACATACCTTGTATCATTGCCATCCTTCATTTCTTTCATATATAAACATGCATTACATATATATATATATTCATGTTCATGTCAATAGTCTCTATATTTCCTTACGTATGCAATCCATTTCTTGCATATATATGTAAATATATACATATTTATTGCATATATACATGCTTGTGTATATATATATATGTATTAACATTCACAGTAACGTATTTTAGAAACACTCTAATACCTCTTGCTATTAGCTAAAACTAGATTCCCTGCAAAGAAAACTATAGTGTTTGACATAAATGCCATACTTATCTTAATTTTGCTTAATTTTTATTAGAATTGGTCAAAATTAAAGCATTAAGGAAAATAGTTTTATTTTCTCAGTTATTCTGTTTTTCTCTAAGTCTCTTGTAATGAAGATAGTCTGATATTGCTGGGTTTATTAGTATTTCTATTGATGAAATCATCAAGAACTTCAGGTACCAAACTTGAAATCAATGGTAAAACTTTTTTAGAAGCAGTTGCACTTGAAAGCTGTTAACGGAAATTGTATCATCCTTTAGAATTAAACGTGTTAAAGATTTTACTTCTATTTCCAAGGCTTAGAAAGAATAGAACTTGAACTAATAATGTGAAATTATTCCAAAATGTTTTAGCACCAGAGATAGAAAAAATGAATCAGAGGAATTGTGTTTTAAAATTTGATCACTCAATAAAAATTCAGTAAAGTCAATTTATAATTTACATAGATTTGAAAGTTTCAAGTATCTATTTGTATTATCATTGAAAATAAATCAACAAATAAAGAAAAACTGCGAAAACAGTTAGCTTGAATTTAAAGTTTGGGAAGGAATTAGCCTTGTACCCACAGAGAAATACCCTTCTTTAAATGTAAAACTGAGTAGAAAAAGGCCTATTTCTCAATGGCATCATCTTAATTCAAGGGACAGCTACAGCTCTCAGAGCTCTGCAACAGGCAAGAATGACCTTAAATGCATAGGATTTTTTTTCCCCAGTTACTAGAGCTGAATACATCTGAAATAGGGAATCCATGCAATTTATTTCACTATGGAAATCAACATATAAATGGGATCATCAATGGAAATTTCAGCTTATATATAGCAAGAAATTACGTCATTTATAATAGTGGTACAATTTTCATCATGTATATATCTTCTATCTTGATTTAAATTTACAAAAAAAGATTTTAGATGTTCTAATATTTTAACTATTTTTAAAGACAAGAGTTCGTTGGAACATCATTGAAAATATGCAGTTAAAACAGAGTTTGAAATGGCTTAATACAGAAGTAAGTCAAGAGCATCAAAATATGATCTATTCAAGTGGTAGCCTAGGATTTATCTGCTAAATTCAGGGCAAGTGAGTCTTGAGGAAAAGTCATTCTCTGCCAAATCCCGCAGCTAATATCAGTTCCTTCTTTCCTGAACTCTCAAAGCAGTGCTTGTTTTTATCATTTGGTTACTTAAGTAAGCACTGATCTTTGTTGGAACTACTATATGTATGACTGTCTTTTCTTTTACGTGAAACTGTAACTTCCTTGAGAAGCAATGTCCATAACCCACATTTCCTTTGCTCCATCCACAGAATCCAACCCACACACATCATTGGTTCTGCCTGCTCAAAGCTCTTTGGAGAAAACTCACTTCATGCACTTATTGGCCACAGAAACTTCCTCCTAGCTGGTAGTTGCATCAAGGAATATTGAGGTCCTGGCCTTTGGATAATACCTATACTCAGTCCCGTCCCTTGTACACAGAAGATATTTAATATATAAGGACTAATGAATTCATCTTATTTCTGCATTCTTCCTCTGCTTACCAGAGTAGAAAGTATCAGTGAAAAAAAAACCTTTTATTCCACAAAACAGCTTACTTACTGTTTAACTGCCAAGATATTATTTACACTTGGCCTAAATCTTTTGTCTTATGACTTATATACATACTTGTTTTATACATTGAGCTTAAAAGAATAACTCTTATTTCTCCTGATGTTTAGGTAGAATTTTACCTCCCAAAGAACTCTGAGCTCTTACCCAGGACTTGGGGCTTACATGAAAATATTTTTACTGTTTGAAAAACATACACTTATCATAATGATCATTTCATATCAAATATAACATTTCAACAGTACATACAACGTGTAGTTAACTATGTACAACTATATAAATAATTTAATATTTCATCATGGTAAACAAATCTGCACACAGACTTTTCAACAAGACATTTTCACTAACCTTCAGAATTAATGTATGAGACTTGAGGACATATAGTTTAGATTCTCCAGTGAAATAGAAATAGAGGTAATGATACAGCTCAAATTTGAAAAATTCACTGTGTGATTGCTTCTTTCTCTCTTATAATATATGAATATGGATCCAACAGTACAAAATAACTTCTTTCAGGGGCACCTGGGTGGCTCAGTCGGTTAAGCCTCCGACTTTGGCTCAGGTCATGATCCCACAGTTAGTGGGTTTGAGCCCGCCTTGGGCTCTGTGCTGACAGCTAGCTCAGAGCCTGGAGCCTGGTTCCGATTCTGTGTCTCCCTCTCTCTCTGACTCTCCCCTGCTCACGCTGTCTCTCTCTCTCTCTCAGAAATAAACAAAGCATTAACATTTCTTAAAAAAATAAAATAAAAAACAAAATAACTTTTTTCAGAATGTATAAGTCAAGTAGATTTCTTATATAATTATTAAAAATATGCTTACCATGGTCTATTTCATATATAGAATTCTTTAATTTTAAAATATTTCAGAAAAGAATAAACCTTGTTTTGTTTTTAAAATCTATAAAATTGATGAGTTGAGATTCCAGATGACAAAAGTGAAATAGAGCCAGAACCCTGAGATCCATTATGCAGGTTTTTATGCTGTGCTTAGCCATTGTATGTTTATTTGAGAGTTCTCGGTCTCTGAAAATCCTGGAGACTCAGAAGATGATAAATATCCAGCCCAGAAGTCACTTGAAGTCATGAACTTGTTTTTTGTGGTTCACTTCCAGCTTAACTTCCCTTTATGTACAAAGAATTTTACAGCAATTTGCCACAGAACTCCACAGGCATTTACCCATGAGAGGATTTGTTTAAGTAGTGGCATCAATTTTGGCCACAGGAGAGCCAGGTATACATGCAATCAAGTGAAGTACTTATGACTTCCCATGTAGTCAATTCTCTGTGGTCCTTCACTGTGGTGAATTACTTGTTTGACTTGTTTAAGATTATGTTTTTGGTGAAACTAATATTTTAAAGCTTAACCTCAAAGAAAGATAGTGCTTATAATATATTGTTAACATTATAATAATTCTACAAAGAAATCTACATGAGACTTTAAAATTTGATAAAATCCAAAGATACACTCATTACACGTTGACCCTAGGAGAGTTTTCTTCTAAGTCACAAAGTTTCATAATAGTGAGTAACATATAATAATAGTATGTATGTGGCATGTTTTACTGCAAAAGCTTTTGAATTTTTATTTAATGCTGAAATGGTCCCCATTGAGATGTTAAGATTCCCCTTGACAGTTGCATGATATTGTAAACACATAACCACACACTCATGGAACCTCAACTCAGCTTTGATTCTGGCCTTGGTTTGGTGGGTAAAACTGAATATATTAATATGTTGTGACTTGAATAATTTGAATGTTATTCATGAAGATGAATATAAGCTATGAGATAAGTTTTGATTTGGCTATTGACATTTGTCATTGCTTACTTCCTATTCAGCTTGATGAACCTACCTTTCCTTGGGAATTCCAGTGAGAAGTTAGTAGGAAATTAACTCCATTGCTCCCACATTGCTCTAAATTTATGAGAATCATTAGCACTTGTGAACAAAGCACTGACATCTTTAGTGATAACCTTATAATGGATGGAGGCCATGTCCAAGGTAGTTTTGTTGTAGCTTTGGGTACCACTCAATATTGTTAAGCATGCATTGATGATACCTTGGGAAAAGCTCATCATAATACTTAATTATTTTGCAATATCTTTAATCATTTAAATTAGAGATATGCTATGGCTATAAAGCCATTTTTGTGCGGTTTTAAATTTAGCAGTGATTGTCGCTGAGCTCTGGGAAGAGAACTACTCTCCTTTTCTAATTCAGAACACTAACCATAGTTAGGAATCAGAACTGTGGTACAAGTGAAAATAAGGAAGTTAAGAATAATTTAAGGAAGACTTGAACTTGCAGGTATGTTTGGTGTATTGTATAGTTCACTGTAAAGTGTGAAATTCTTTACTGTGAATCACCTTAGAATTATCTAAGAAAAGGGAATCAAGAGCAAGTCAAATTATTAGTATTGAGTCACTATGCAAACCTAATGATTCTCTTTGAATTTGTTTTATATATTGGTTTCCATGTAAGGTGTGGGTTGCTTTCTTGGAAAAGAGAGTTCTGCAGCTAGTAACATAAAAAAGGTACAACTAACATTTCCTTCTTGTTTAATTGTTCAGTAAAGAAATCATGTAAGATTATATACATGTAACCAGAGATGTCAGAGTTGGGAAACAACTGGAGTCTCTTTAGTTTGATTCTAGTGCTTTTGTTGTACCACTTTGTCTTTAATTAGAGAACACCCCTGGAGGTAACAACAGAAAATAAATATAGTATTCATTAGTTTGATACATCTCAACTTCTGACCTTCTGCCAGCACCAATGTCAATTTATGGTGTGATTCAATTCACCTTGGAAACATCTTAATAAGTCTATTGCACCATAGATATTTTACAAAACTTACTTGTCTACACTCTGTATGGACATAAGTGTGTAAACGCTCAAGTCTCTAGTTGCTCAGAACTTCGGCAGCACCAAGTGATAGGCTGACTGTCCATGGAGTGTGATTCCCAGATCTATTACTGTCACTTCTTGCTATGTGACCTTGGGCAAGTTACTTAGCCCCTTTTTGCTTCAATTTTATTGTCTATAAAACGGTTATAAGGAATAGATGCGTTAATGTTTGAAAAGTACTTAGAATAATACTTGACCATAATAAATATTCATATCTGTTAAATAAGTAAGATTATCTCCTTAATGAGACGATACGGCTCTTAGAAATGGAAGTACAAGAAGCAACTGGTGAGCATGCGCGTGAGCGCGCGCACGCACACACACAAATACATAACTATCTAGCAATCTTGCAATCTTGTTTAGTATTTCAGAGGATACTAAGTAAAGGTTCTTAATGGATCTCTCTGAGCTTTTGTGCATAACAATGAATTACTCTGCCTCTGTAGTCAATAATGTTCAAAAGTGTATCTTCTTTCTCAAGTCGGCATTGCACTACAGTTAGCCGGGCTTTGACACTTCCTGCATGGGGCTCCTGTGAGGTAATCTATTTGGGGCCTTCCCAGAAGATTCATTAAGTTGTATTGAACATGTCTCCTTGCCTCATGGGCAAGGTAAGGAATACCAAACACAAAACACCTGTGCTCTCAAGTTAGCACCAGTTCTGTTTCTTTAGCCAATTCAAGGTTTCATTTATTATTTATAACATTCTGAATGTGTTGGGACCTAATTATTTCTGAAAGTTCTGCATCCCTCACTCCATGTCATGTCAGTTGCAGCTGGCTGGAATCTTATCTATTCTTAGATTCGAATTTGAAGCAGAATATTCTCTGTGGATAGCCCTTGCCTCCTGAATGTGCTCCCCTCAGTAATCTATCAAAAGTGCAAATATGAGAGAGTTTAGGTCATGATTTATGATGTCCTCTGTCTTCTCAAAATTTGATTAATCCTTGTCATCTTTGCTAAGACAGAAAACAATAGTATATTTAATGTCAATATTATCAAGTTGCAAAAAGTTTGAGTTAGTATATGCATACTAATCATTTATTTTTAAGCAAATGATAAAATAGTAAACCATTAATAATCAAAGTGGTTTCTAGATGTCATGAAAGAGTGTATTTATTCAGATGTATATTCAGCTCCTCAGGAGGATTTTCTCAGTGTCTACTATTGAAGACATTGATTTAAAAAATATATTCCAAGGACAATTCAAACCCAGAAACCTCCATAAGCTCTTTAGGAAAGCAGGTACCTGGCCCAATGTAGACCCATTGATTCAGAATCTCTAGAGCTGAGGCCTAGTGATTAACATTTTAACAAATACCATAGATGATTCCAATGTTTGAAAATCTCTGGTTCTCAAATAGGGAAGTGCTTACTTTTTCAACTTCCTTAGTTCTTCAGCTGTTTCAAGCAGCTGCTGGCCAGGCAGGGTGTGACTGGCAGACGGGACAGAACTGCTTCAATCTGCATGTGTGTATTAATTCATCATCCCTACTGCTCCCCAGTTACACTGCTGGCCTCTTCACTCAGATATGCGAATACCATGGGGAGCAAAGGCTCAGATTTTGCTTAGGGTTTGACTTGAAACACCGAAATGGCTGCCAGAGGAGCCGATAATGCAGGGACTTTTTCTTGGCAGCTAGCATAGCATACCCTAGAGCGTACTGCTGGCCCAGATTCAGTATTACAACTAAGAAGATCGTCTCTTTATTTCCATCTCACTCCCCTATTTTAATTGGATGAACGAGTCACATCTATGGCTTGGTAAACTCTCCTGACCTGAACTACTGACCTTTTGCAGTTTCCACTATGTGACTGAGAGGCACTTATATCTCCACCTACTCTTCCTTTGTGTTCTCTGCTGGTCTTATTTTCTTTCCGCATCTTCTCCATGCAGCTATTTCTTGAAATGTTGTTCTCAACTCCCTTCTCCCTCTGTACTCCCTGTCAAGGACCATCAGTCTCTTCCCATAGCTTTAACCAACAACTCCATGTTAGTGATGCTCAAATGTTTATCTTTAGTTCCAATCACTTTAGGAAACTGAGACCTACTTTTCACTGCTATCAACATTTTCACTTCCATATCCCATTGTAGCCTTACATGCTGCAAATCTGCAATGGAACACATTCCCTTAAAAAAAGTAAAAAAAATCTGATTATAAATTTGGCCTTTTCTATCAGTGGAATCTCTCTCCATCCTCTTATTTCTATGGTTTAGAAGTATTAATCAACTTTGACTTCTTTAGTCCCGAGTTAATCACTGAATTGTTTTACTACTGTTTATAACAGTTCTTTGTAGAAGTCTCAGGAATCCTGGGGCCTTTTGGACACAGAAAGTATTTAACTCTAAAGGAGATAATACAGTATAGTAATTATAAGCAGTACTTTGAAACAAGAGAAACTCGCTTGAATTTTCCAACACTTTATGCTACAGAAACACTGGTATATTACTTAACCCTTATAAACTTCCGTTTTTCTTAGCAATATAAATTTATTTATTCTTTAAACAGATATTGTGGGGGACGCCTGGGTGGCTTAGTTGGTTAAGCGTCTGATTTTTGCTTAGGTCATGATCTCGCGGTTCGTGGGTTCGAGCCCCGCGTCGGGCTCTGTGCTGACTGCCAGCTCAGAGCCTGGAGCCTGTTTCAGTCTGTGACTCCCTCTCTCTCTGACCCTCCCCTGCTCACACTGTCTCTCTCTCTCTCTCTCCTAGAAATTTAAAAAAAAAAAAAATTATAAACAGATATTGTGGGGAACCTTGTAAGTCATATCACTGTGCTAGAATCTTGGTATACTATGTTGGACAACACCTCTTCACTCACGGGGAATATTGAGGGTTTTATTTGTAATGAAAAAGAAGTAACAGATTTAAAACTCTTGGCACAAAGTAAATGCTCTAAAATACGGTTTCTCCTAATGTGGGTCTTCTGGCCCTTGGCTAACATGTCAAATTTCAATGGGCACTTAAGGTGTTGTTTTTGTGTTTGTTTGCTTGTTCTTTCCTTATTATGCACTCACAGTATACTAGACATTGACCTTGGAGCTGAGAATTAAAGATTGAATAAACTCATATTACCTTGTCCCAAGGGAGCTAATACTCTGTCAAAGACTGAAAAGTCAAGTAAATAAATATACATTGGGAAAGTGTGATAAATCATGTGCACTGTCATAGAAAGAAATGCTCAATCCCCTTTAAATTGGATGAACAGACAGAAATCCAGGGTACTTGAGTGGGAATAGGAGGGGACAGAGAAATTTGGATTTCAGGAAAAAACGATAAGAATATTGAAAAGTTTTTAGTTTTTAAATCTTAAGTGAAATAGTAACTCATTAAAGAGTAACACATTGCCCTTATTATTATATGGATAGGCAAAGGCAAGAATGTTGTTGCAACCTCATTCTTGAACTCTAGAACCACATTTCCTGTGGGTAACTTATTACAAATTCACTAACCATGAGGTCGGTGTATGATATGAAAACAAAAATTGATCTCAGATAATTTAAAGTGATTAATAGCCAAGTACTACTACTAGGACTTCTGGTCTTTATTTTAGTGATTTTAATCGAGTACAGATTACCTCCACTTCTCTGAAAAATTTCCTGATTCCTGTGCATTGCAGTGTTTTATTAGTATGGAAATAAAAGCTTCCTATCCCAGAGTATTTAGGCTGGAATTTTCCCACACAATGATCAGTTGCCAAGGGGTGTTCTTTCTGAACTCAGATCCTGTGTAACAAGGGTTGTTGGCAAAGATAAAGCTTGAACTTGAGCAGCAAAGTCAGAGCCTTTCGGCAGAAAATATTTCAGAATATGATTTTCAAAATTCACAATCATGAGTACTAATAACCCAAAGGTGGAGAGTGTAATTAATTATATGGACGTTGATGTGTCTTGACCACTAGCTGGGGCATATCAGTTCAGGGTACAGTAAACTGAGGTACAAAACTATCAGCAAGTTAAGTCAACATTATTCATTGCAACAGAAACGAGCAATAATATTGTCTTCAAAGGACTGTACACATGGTATAATAACTGTAGAAAATATAAATGGCATGTTTAGGGGCGCCTGGGTGGCCTAGTTGGTTAAGCATCAGACTTGGGCTCAGGTCATGATCTTGCAGTGTGTGGGTTCGAGCCCTATGTCAGGCTCTGTGCTGGCTGTTCAGAGCCTGGAGCCTACTTCAGGTTCTGTGTCTTCCTCTCCCTCTGTCCCCTTTCCCCTCGTGTTTGCTCTTTCTCCCTCAAAAAAAAAAAAAAATTAAAAAAATAAATAAATGCCATGTATAATGTGCTGTATCACTTTTAGACACTTTTATATGAATCTCTTTCAAATAGGTATTGTTACTGTCACCATTTAAAAAAAACTGAGACAGAATGAGCAGGAAATCTGCTAAAAGTTCACATACGTTAAAAGCAGCAAGTCTAGAGTTTGAACCACAGCTGCCTAGGTTCTCTGTTTTTTGAGTATGTAAAACAATACTGTTGAAGTGTAACACTATAAATTGTGTTAGTCTTTATATTTTAATTATTGTCCATTATTAAAATTCAGAACTACCAGACTTAAATAACTAGAGCTTAAACTATTTTTACTTTAAGCATCACAAAACTGTTTTATATTTATGTGTACAAAGATTTATAAGATGTAAAAGGTGATTGTGGGCTGAGAACATAAGACAATATTTTTTATCTTCAAATACAGTTCCAACCGTTGTTCAGTTTTAAGTACTAAATAATCCCTTATCTTAAAAAATGACTCTCAGTGTTCAAGGACATAAAATTATTATGTCCATATTGTCTACAATTTTAGATTGATTTCCTGTCATTATATCGTTGACTTAGTTTATAATCGGTTGCATGAGTTAGTAAGCATGACAGCTGCTTGATTTGGTATAGGGGAAAAACAGCATTCTGATAAAACTATACCAGTAGGAAAAAAAAATCAAATAGTAAACTTTTCACGTCAAAAGGATGTTAGGAACCCAGAGTACTTTAATGACTCAAATAGACACATTACCCACGTGTTAGAAATACCTTTAGTTAAAACTGTATTTAAGTAACTAAAACAGATGTATCAAAGGCTATAGTATGAGTCCAGAGGGAAAATATTCCATTTGCTGCCTTGTTACTAAATTTGTGTGAATTTGTAAGCATTAGTTTGTTTATATATTTTAAACATGTTTTATTGTATTAATATTTTTAAATTGAAAGTTTTATGGTATTGGAAAGGAGAAAAGGAACTTTGTTAATAACTTATTTTTTATTTAACCTCAGTTATTTTGATCAGTTCTACTTGATTAGAAAAATAATTGCTAACATTTACGGAGTGTTTCCCCTAGGTCATTGCTTTACATATATGAAATCATATAATGTTCACAGCAACCTATGAAGCAGGAGTTATTATTAAGTCATTATATAATGAGGAAACTAAGAAATAGAGAGCCTGGGGAGCTTTCCAAAATTTGTACATTTTATAAGTGGATAAGTTGAAATCTGAATGTAGTTTACTTTTTTCCTAGCCAGATATATTAATAAATACCTTAAACAAACAAACAAAGTATATATATCCCCATCCATCCTTAGGGACTGATGTTTTAGAGAGCATTTATTTAAGTTACACATGAAAAATCCAATTTTAAAGAATAAGCAAATATTTCTACAACAACAATGCTTTTATTACATTCTATAATATGTACTATAGAGAAAGTATTTTTTTTCTCTGAGCTATCGGCCCAGAGCATGATTCAGGGCTCAAACTCACAGATTGTGAGATCATGACCGGAGTTGAAGTCAGACGCTTAACTGACTGAGCCACCCAGGTGCCCCCAGAGACTAATTTTTTAAATAAAATCCAATACACCCCAATCTGGTTGTCAGAGTTAACTCTAGGAAGTAGGATTTTATTGGATGACAAAAGTGAAGGAGAATTTCACACGATGCTTATATTTTGTACCATTTACTTTTTTGTTAACTGTGTTTTGACTTTTGTAGTTAGAAGGTAAAACTTCCTGGTTCAGCCTGTGGAGAGTGCCACAGAAGGCCGTTTTATTTCATGGATGAGAAAATGGATGTGAAGAGAGGGTTGATAAAATGACCAGAACCATCTAACCTGGACGTCCATGCTGTTCCCATTAAACTTGAAGTATTAAAATAAAAAAAGGAAGCAGGCAATGCAGGCTTAGAAATTCAGGCTTGGACTCAATTAGTTGCATAATTTGTGTTAGAACCTATGATTCCACCATGATTCCTGGCATAAATTTTTAAAAGGCAGGGACTCTGTCATATTTCCCTCCATCCTAACACAGTATATGGCCTACAGCTAGAATTCAGTAGCTACTGAACCTGAATGAATTGAACAGAGTGTTTTATTTATCTTCAAGGTGATGATTCTCCTTCATGGATGTGTATTTGGAGACCTCTTGGCTCCATCTCATGGTCCCAGGTCAGGAATCAGACTTTTCCTTAAAAAAGCAAGAGAGCAATCAATAACATGTTTTTCAAAACTCACGTAACAAGGAATTTTAATAAACATTTAGACAACCACTTTTGAAATGCGAATGAGCAGTGGTCCTTCTTTTCTTCTTATGCACCTGGAATTCTTCAGAGAAACTTCCGAAGGAGCCAAATGTCTCAGAGCATTATTTTGTCAGCTTTTTTTCCTCTTCCCATATGTCCTTTAACCCTCAATTTATCTCTGTTACTTACCTATAAGGCTCAATATGAGAATAAAAATTTAATAAAGGAATGAGGATTACCACGAGGCATAAAATAATCTAGTTCCCTTTTCCTGTATTCATAATCTGAGCATTGACAGTAACTGAAAGTGTTTCAAGCTTAAGGCATATGGCATTTTAATTCTCTCAGTGTGACTGAACATCAGAACAATGTTTCATTCTTAAATAATTGCATATGAAAGAAAATAAGATGTTATTCAAACAAACAGGAAAATTCACAATCTGTTAATAATGATCTTCAAGAAATACTTTAGCAGCCATGGTAATTTCCACCCTAAAACTAAGTTTAAGACCTGATGGTTCCATACATCGTGTAAGAAAATTTAAATTATATCATTTTTAAAACTGCCTAAGCATCCTCCATTTCCTATAATTATCTTCCTCTTTCAATATCCATTATCTTTGTAAGCCTCAGGTTTATTCTTAAAGAATCAAGCCTATAGCCATAAAAATAGAAATGCATTTTTAGTAACTGTTGCCATTATACTAAAAAATACATTTGGATCTATAAGACTTCATAATTTTAGGACTCTTTTCCAATACCAAATACCTTGAATTTCCTACAGTTGAGTAATGGAATAGTTTGGCATTGCTTTTCTAATTAAAGTGTAGAAAGTTAATAGCTTTGGACATCTCTGTAAAATGAGTAAATGCAAACCCGTCTTGACATTTCCTCCAGCATTGATTTGAAAACACTAAATGTATTTTATTTTGTGGAACCAGAACATAAAAATCCACCTAGTAATTGTTTTTCATTGATATTTCCTTGGTGAGTTTGCATTTGTAGGATATGAATTGGCATTTATAATTCAGAGCCAGTCAAATTATAGAATTTGTAAACTGAAGCTCTTTATTTTTATTAGGATAACCTCACAAAGTGATTGAATGGTTTTGTACAGCCTATTCACTTATCTCTTATTTCCAAAATTGATTAAAGAAGTAACAACTTCGCCTATAGAACAGAAGAAATTTTACTTAAATGAGCAATTCACATTTCTTAGAAAACTTATTTTGATTCTTTAGGGCCAGGGCATCACTGAGAAATCAACTTTACATTAAATATTTTAACAGAAGACAGTTTCAACACAAGGGTTCAGGTCTGGGCAGCAGGAGGGCCCCCAAGATTTGTGGTGAACTTAGGAACTTTTGACTTCACATAGGTGTGGAAAACATGAATAATGCCCTTACTATTGATTATATGCCAGGAAGAAAAAAGTCAGAGTAGCACATCTGTGGGAAGGAGATGAAGCTGTGGCATAGGTCAAACTGTAGATAAATGCAATATCAGTTCAATAGTAATATGCTCTTCTTTCCCAAGATTTAGAGTACAGGCCAATCCTGAGGGATTCTGAAGCCAAGGAAGTGTGCATTGCATTTGTGTCTCATCACTTGCTATAAATTACAACTGACACATTGATAAAGCCAACCTAAAAGGAACTTGATGATCTTTTATTATTCATGAAAAGAGAAGTTATAAAAGGGCCAGACAAAATGGTCTGTGGAAGTTGGCAAAACAGAATTACCATAAATTTTGCTCTGATGTTATGGTTGTTGATGGTGTGCAATGGTTCTTTTCTTTTCTATGAGAATCAAATAGGATGGGCTCCAAAAGAGGTGTCTAGAATAATTACTCCATTTAATTAGTAAACATAAAACATGTATAATACAGGATTCTGGCATGAGAATTGATGGACTCCTTCCCAAGAAGTTTTATCCACTCCATTGACTGTGATATCCACATATAGGTAGTTACTCTCAATCTTAGTCTTCAGCCTTGATACTTTATTTTCAACTTAGACTCTCAACATATTCAAAAGAAAATGCATAACTTTCCATCTCCTCTGTCTCTTGTCCTTATCTCTCCAATATTGGCACTGCCATCTATTTGTCAAAGCTAGGACAATCAAGTTCTTCACTTTGTGATATTATGCCCCCTCATCCTCCACAGTGATCGGAACAAAGGCCTATTTATGATAAGTCTCTAACTTCTCCTTTTCTTCTTGCTTGCTATTGCTACACTCTGTTCTCATTGTCTCTGTCACAAAGCATTGCATTTATCTCCAAACCATGTATAAGAAATAAGAGCCAACAAGAAGGATGATGAGATTGTCTCTCATAAAGATAATTATTTTTTTTTCAGGTATAATTAACAGACAATGTTATATTAGTTTCAGGTGTACAATATGGTTAAACAATTCTATATATTTTTCAGTTCTCAAGATAAGTGTACTTTTAATCCCCTTCATCTTTCCTCCCATTCTCTGTGAGCCACCAGTTTCTCTCTGTATTTAAGAGTCAGGCTTTTTGTTTCTTACTTCTTTCTTTGTTCATTTGTTTTGTTTCTTAAATTCCACATATAAGTGAAATCAGATGGTTTTGTCTTTCTTTGACTGACTTATTTCAGTGAACATTATACCCTCCAGCTCCATCCATGGTGTTGCAAATGGCAAGATTTCATTCTTTTTTATGGCTGAATAATATTCCATAGTATATATAATACCAATCTTCTTTACCCATTCATCTATCAATGGATATTTGTGTTGCTTCAGTATCTTGGCTGTTGTAGACAAAGATGCAATAAATATAGGGGTGCATATATACTTTTAAAATTAGTATTTTCATTTTCTTTGAGTAAATGCCTAGTAGTGGAATTACTGAATCATATGATAATTCTATTTTTACCTTTTTCTTTAGAATAATAACTGTTAATGGTGAAAAGGAGATCTGAAGCAAGGAGATGAATTAATAACTAGTTTAACCTGTCATGGAATTCCCTTTACAATTTCTATTAAATCAATCAATGGAAGTGGTTTGTTGTTGTTGTTTTCCTTAATTTGATGTTACTCAGAGTGGTTTTATGTTTTATGATTTCAGCTTAAGGATTTTAAAAATAGAGGATATTTCAGATATTCAGATTTTGATCTCTGTTTACACCAAGCTTTTTGGGGGGACATACAGCTATCTTTCTTGGCATCAGTGGGCAGAGGGCTGATGAGGACATCCCATAGCCTAATAGTGATTATAGGAGTGAAATACTTCTGTTAAATATTTGGCCTCTGTGTATCAGACATTCTGCTAAGGTGTTTTACACAGACTATCAAAATCAATCCTCACAGTAACTCTATGGGGTGTGTAGTATTATTATTCTCAATTTACAGATAAAGAAATCAATTTTCAGAGAAGAGAATTAGATTATCCAAAGTCTCACAACTGGTAAATTTTAGAGATCCAGATTTGAATGTGGGCTGATTCCAAAGATACCTTCTATAATAGACAAACATTATGGAATTATCTGCCTGAGTTTTAATTCATTTTGATCTCTAAGACTGAAGCTAATTTATTAAGTTCTTCATGCACAGGTTTTCTCATCTGTAACGTGAGGTTAATAAGGTGTGTCTTGTAGGATTGGTATGAAGCTTAAATTAGTTAAAATATGTTTTGCATCAATAATAAGGCCTAGCACATAGTGAAAGCTGTATACACATTAAGTTTTCTTATTTTACTGTCTCCCACCCATCCATCCCATATTTGTAAGGAGGACATGGGGAAGATTTGGATGCATTTAGCTTTTAGGACCTTGTTTACTATTTGTCTGAATCAGGGGAGCAGGTATAGTAATGGAGTAAAGGGACTGACCCTGTTGTTTCCCAGGTTAGATAAACTTGTGTAAAAATCACAAGATTTTAAAAGTTACTTTTTATGGTTCACTGATTTATAGATGTGTTTTGAATGATTTACAGAATTCTCAGTGCAGAAATGGGAACCCAAGGCTAGAAAAACTGCCCTTGGGTACACCTGAGTGACTCAGTCAGTTAAGCCTTGACCTGGGCTTCGGTCATGATCTCACGGTTCATGAATTTGAGCCCCATGTTGGGCTCTGTGCTGACAGCTCAGAGCCTAGAGCCTGCTCCAGATTCTGTGTCTCCCTCTCTCTCTGCTCCTCTCTCTCTCTCTCTCTCTCTCTCACACACACACACACACACACACACACACACACACACAGACTCCTCTCTCTCTCTCTCTCTCTCTCTTCCCCCCCCCAAATATAAACATTTAAAAAATTAAAAAAAGAAAAAAAAAGAAAAACTGTCCTTGGAAATCTGATACCAATAATTGTTACCAAAGGGCCTCTGGTAGACCATGCTGGCTCTCCAAATGTACACAGGAGAAACAGAGGTTTTGACTTCTTGAGATCAAATGTTTGGCTTGTTATCATATGCTTTACAGCAAAATTAAAATTATATCCAAAAACCACAGCAAAAAAAAAAGTTGACATATTTATTCATTAGAGTTCCCACTAGTATAATAGACTGTATACTCACTGAAGCACAATCTCTATATTGTTTCTAGTTTGGTCATGTGAATACTGTTACATTCTGTGAAAATTAAAATTTTCTTAGTTTTTTATAAAAAGGGAACATTACAGCATGTACTATTATTTCAGAGGATAACATAGGTACATCTTTAACAAGTCATTTAACAACTTCAAGGAGGTAAAAACTGATCCTAATAAATGAATTGTCTGATTTTTTTTTTCCTGTAGTCTTTAGCTATGACATAGAAGACCCAATAAAACATTGAAAGGCGATAAAATTATCACTGGTCATTTAATTTCTTTGAACTAGTTAATGCATCTGTAAGCTTTAGTATACAGAAGTATTGCAATTATAGGATTGGATTATTTTAAAAGGATGTTAAAAACTCTTGACAGTGAAAAGAATATTATCCTGGGAGCCAGGAGACCTGAATTTTCTTCCCCTTTAATTGGTCACGAATGTCACTTAGTCTCTCCAGACTTCATTTTCCTCATTAGGAAATGGACACACCACCTCGGTAGCCCTTCCTTGGGTTTATTAACTAATTCTTCAAATTTAGCTCAAGTATCACTTTTCTAATTTGAATCCTATTATTAAATTCCTAATTTCATCTGAGGTATTTATATCAGTTCAGTTCAATTTTGTAATTATTTATTCCCATACCAACTAATTCACTGTCAGCTCCATATGATGTAAGAACTATGTCCCTCTATTAGAGTATTATTGCACATAGGAGGCTCTCCTCAATGAATATAAGGGTTATAATCAAGGGTAGTAAACCTAAATGCCTTTATCTGGATGTAGGACAGCATAGAAATTAGGAACTAAGTGAACTAGGGACTGTCTGCCCCATATAAAGTTATTGAAATTTTAAAAACACTATTAATGCCAAACAAAACCCTTGTAGGGGCCGAGATTTTGTGACTTCCAAGAGTAGGTCATTCAAACACCCAAGTGCCAATAAAAGAAAGAAAACAAAACAAAATGAGAGCTTATGAGATGTGTTATATCAGACAAATTAATAAAATTTTTCTGTAATGTGTTTCTTATTGCTCTCGGTTGAATAATCAGCTCTTTCTTCAGTAATCTCAATTGCTCCTCCATGGAACCATTTTTTATGAACTTGACCTTATACTGCCAGCTCACAGTAGTCTTATATCCCCATCAGTAACTATCTATAAAGGCTCCTTAAATTAAATAAGGTTAATAAAATACCCTAACTTTTAATTGGCCATGGGATCTCTTTTAATAATGAATTCTGATGTATTTAAACATGCAGCTTTGTTTACAACTTGTTTTGCATGGGACTTTTAAGACGTCTTCTTTCAAAGTGAGATGCAGCTGTATGGTAAAAATTGTGCTTCTTGAAGAGATGGGATTGTGCTTTTTATTTCTTTAGTTTCTTATTACAAACACAGGTACTCATTGTGTATTTCTTTTATTGGATATATACAATAAATGCTATTGACCAAAATTCCAGTACTTTTAACCTTACTCTCAAATGCCCTTCAATAAGAAAATTTAAATAACATGAAATCTAAATTAAAGCTATGAACACAAAACTAAAACTGGAAAATATTTCTCAAAAGAAAAAAAAAAACTAGATAAAAAGAAATCAGTCATTCAGTGCCCTTGACCATGAAACCCTTCATTTCTCATTACAAGAGTGGAGATAGTGTATAAAAGTATAAGTTTGAACCTGTACCTATTCTTCTTCAAGCTAAAAATATTTAAGTACAACATTAGATTCCTTAGATAAAACATTTGTTTCGGCCATGCATAATTAAAATGATTGTGGAAATAGAAATGCATTAACACAGAATAAATAGTTAAATTTTTTTACAACCTTCATCCAACTGGAGAACTCAATGTATCATTAGCATCTGTTCCCATGTCTATTAGAAAAACTATACGCTTACTACCAGTGTTGTCACTGAAAGAAAATAAAAGGATATAGTACATAGCTTACTCTTATGCTGAATTTAGGTTTCTTTTTTCTGTACCTTATGTTACCATAATTATAACTGTCATTAATAAAAATATTTACACCTGCAGAAAAGATGTAGAAAAATTCTGCAGATCATCATCCAAAATAAAGAAAATGCTTTTTGTAAGAGAAAATATCCTTCAAGATTAGAATTAAAACTTAAAATGGAATATCTAAATATGATACAAATACCTAGTTTCAAAATGTGTATTAAAAACTTTGAAGTCAGGGGCGCATGGGTGGCTTAGTTAGTTAAGCATCTGACTCTTTATTTCAGCTCAAGTCATGATTTCACCGTTCGTGTGTTTGAGTCCCATTCTGGGTTCCATGGTGGCAGTGCAGAGCATGCGTGAGATCCTCTCTCTCGGTCTTTCTCTGTCCTTCCCCTGCTGGCTCTTTGGGTTTTTAAAATAAATAAATAAACTTAACAAAAACCTGAGATTAAATAACTTTGTGAGCAATTTATTATTTTACTTTTAATTCTAAAATATAACTCTAATGCATAACAGAACTTTCAAGATTTACCTAAAATTTGAGAAATACTTTTTTTCTAAACATAGAAATAGAATTTTCTCTAAATACAGATTTAGTATATAAATACACTGAGAAGAAAATAACGCCACAAATGAAGAATTCTTTATCTCCGTCTTATATGCCAAACGGCAAATGTTTACATTATAAACTTCATAATCTTTTCAGGTGTAGATTTCTAGCTAATATTTTCTTGGATGTTGATCTTAACCTAATGAATAATTAAATGCTAAGCAAAATGCATTTGAAAAAGAACTTTTTAAAATGATTTTTAAGCTGAATTTAAACTGCTCTAAAAACTGAAGTCTTATATAAAAAGGATTCCATACAAGATTTATTTCTAAGAATGTTAAATGAATATCTTTAATTAAATATTGAGTGATTTTTGATAGCAGCTATGCATTTAAAGAGTTCCTAGATCATATACTATAATTAGATGATAACCGTGAAGAAAACAAAGGTGAAGATGGAGACAGAGAAGGAGAAAAGGTAATGATAATATGTTTGATAAACACCAGAGAAGATGAAGGAAATAGTAGAGAAGAACATGGAAGAAAGTAAAAGGAAGAAAGTGGATACTATTAAAAAAAGGAAGTCTTCATTATTATGAAGAGAAACATTATTAGAAAAAAACAGATGCCTCCTAATCTTTCATTTATTTACGGTCCTGCCTTAGTCACTTACCACTCTACCCTTTTCTCTACTGAGCAATGAGAAAAATATTGCCAGTTTTCTCATAGAGGTATTTGTTTGTCTAGCTATCATCTATTTATGCATGTTCTTTTCTAGTGTTATGTTTCTCAGAGAAGAAATTATCTAAAATCAATCCCTGTGTCATTCTTGAATAAACTCTAACAATAATCTTATTCACAACTTTGTTAGCATAACCTTGACCAGTGAGCCTACACCTATAGAAGTAGGAAAAGTTTCTCCCGTGGTCACAGCTCCTCGGTGTGCATGTCTTTCTGCCCTGAGCTGTTCCCCATGCAGTCAGTTTGTAAGATCTCCCGGGCAATGCTGTAGTTCACTTGTGTTTGTCCCCAATGAAAACCATGCTTTCATTTCAGTTGCCTGCAATGAAATTATCCCAAGAGAATTCCATTGAGAGGTAATTAATTGTCAATATTAATCTGTTACTCTTCTAGATGATTCTGTTTTAAAAGAGAATTTATTTTAACCACCTTACATTTTTTTATGAGAATTTGAAATGTAGGCATTGTATGAGATATATACTTACAGATGTGAGTCCTTCTGGAAATTTACAAATCATAAAGCATATCTCAGCTAATCTACAGACAAATTCAGTCATGTTGGGCCAAACATCACTTCCACTTTAGTGATGAAATCAAACTGCTTTCTCCTCCTAATTGCTTGCTGTTTCTCACCACTAGAACTAGAACATTCATCCTGTCTTCAAATTGTTTCTCCTACCCAGTTTTACTGCATGTTTATTTTTCAGTTCTATGTGATTTCTGCTGCTTCTCAGAAAAGAGCATATCTGTTCGCCTACTGTTGTACCTAATACAATAGCTGAAAATAATAGGCATTCAATAAATACCTCTTAAGAGTGACAGTGCATAATTTGATCTCAGTGATGAAGGAATTCTAGAACTATCACAATTTCATAGAAAATATATTCCTTTGGTCAATAAAATCATGTTTTGATATGGGCAAAAGAAGTAGCAGTTTGAGGGTTTGCAGAATGAAAGATACAAAGTTAAAGTCAATTGTACTGACATCCTATGAAGTTAACAGAACATCTAAAAATGAGTAAAAAATCATGATAAACAGAAAATTCAAAACTACAGATTGATTCTCAACCATTCACTGACTAAATTCATATCTTCTGGCTTGATGCAAACAAAAATTAGTCTTTGGAAACTCTGGAGATAAACACTAAAATGACATGTTAATAGTTTATCATTTTAGTTCAGACATGGCATGTACTAGTCTTTGACATCCCTGATAGAATACCTTTATTTTTTTCAGTGACTTGATTTTCTGCTGCAGTTTTTTTTTTTTTACCTTCACATCATTGCCAACTCACCTATTTCCATACACAAAGCAACTACCCAATGTATGCTACTACATTTCCAATCTCACAGAATCCTAGGAGGTATTATTCCAATTCCTTTCTCTACCTCAGACATTGTGAAAGGCATTAGTTGTAAAGTATTGTTGAGTTGACAGGTCTGGAGTTGCTGCTGACATTGTAGAAAAAGACTTCCCAAAAGGTTAAAACCTACATTTTATCAAAGAAAACAGCAATGAAAGATTTGAACTATTGTGTCTTGAATTATGGCTGGCTGAGATACTCTACTGAATCACTTAATCCTTTTAATACCCGCCTATTTTAGCTTTTATATAAGCATCTGCTCATACAAAGCCTGCATCAAACTCCAAATCCAGGAACTATTAGAACTGCTTGTAAGACTGATGAACTGTGCTGTGAGCTGTGAAAAGATTCCGAAAATGAGAGAATCAGTATCACTGAAGCCCAGGAGGTGCAAGCACTTAGTTACCCAGACTCAGCCTTCTTGCTTCTAACTTATTGAATTTCTTCTAATACCAGACGGTTTCTAACACCTAAGAACAAAATGGTGTCAGGAAAGCAGATATGTTGATGTAATTATTTTTGTTAAGTTGCTAGGCCTATTGATTGAGACTATCATAGGAAAAATACTATAGTGGCTGTTGTGCCACATGACTTTGAAATCAATTACAGTTGAGTTCATGTCTCATGTGACAAATCTAATGGAAAAAGATTGATCTGTTTAGTGCAAGGTAAGTACTTACTATTAAGATTTGATTTTGTTATGCTCTGAGTAGGATAAATGAGGAAGAATAGAGGCAAGTCATTCTGGTATTGCTTTCCCTCTCAGGCCTTGGGCAGCAGTGAAAAATACCAGTGACTCCCTCCCACTCCCCTTCCCAGCAAGGAAATGAGACACTCAGAGAAGTAAAGAGGATTGAGTCGGTAAAATAAGAAATGTTAAAACAACAACAACAACAACAACTTTTTCCTATTGAATAGAAGGAGAAAAAGATAATCTGAAGTACAATGCAAACAAAAAGTCATCAGTGCAAATCCAATTTTTTAATTCGTTAAAAAAACTATGCAGCTCAAATTGGAACATTTGATTCAACAGCCACACCCACACCCATACTATACACCACACACAAAACAAAGAACCTATCACCAGTGCATCTTGCTAGACTCCAAAGGATTATTATAGGGAACTACTAAGCTGAGAAGCTATGATGAAATGCCCAGTACTTCATGCTTCCTTGTATATAGGTTTTCACAAATTTAAATCTAGGAATATGAAAATGGACATTGGCAGGTGAAAAGTCAGCAGCTCATGTCGAGGTAAATAAATTCTGTAGATAATCTGTTTTGGAACCAAAGGACTGAGTGTCATCTTAAATATGTACCTCTGATGTTGTATAATTTATACCCTCTGTCCGCAAAAGTTTTAGTACTTAATCAGTGAGTGTCATTTAAAATTTAGAAATACTACTGTATTTTTATGGAGCTCTGACTTAAATATTTTATTTTCCTTTCTTGCTATCTTTTAATGATTGACTATTATTAGCCTTTCTATTCTATGTCCTTATTAATGCTTCCCATGATACTCCACTGCTTAAATCTTCAGAACATTTAGAAAGAAAACGAGTAATACACTTATTCATTTTGGTTATCCCTGTATTTCACTCCAACAAGTTTTATGTAAGCAGGAATTTCCATACTGTATCCCGTTAGCTAGAGAATAGTAGATTTCTCTGCTAAATTTTTCAGACTTTCTTTTTTTACAGAGAACCATATTCAGATATTGTGTAAGCAAGATAAAAATGTGCAGAACAGAAATGTGAGGAATATGTCTCCACCATATTTTCTTCTAACTCATAGAGTAGTAAAGACTCTTGATGAGAAGAAGCTGAATAAAATATCAAATATAAATGCTTGTGAGCAACCCCATCACTTACTTCTTCATGAATAAGCCAAGGAGACATTCCCTACCAATATATAAGAAAGGGCACCTAGCCACACATGTAAAATGAAAATCTTGCCACTTAGAAAAGATTGTATACTGGATAATGCAAATACAATTTGGATATTCATTAGGAATCCATGAGCCATGAAAAGTCAAATAGCCACAAATGATACATTCTGAAATAAAAGTAGACACTGCTCTATAAGAAAAAAATATGGAAACATTAGATGAAAGTGAATAGTGGTAACCAGTTAACTTAAGATGAATACAGGTTTACCTGCAAATGAAATGTGACAATGTCTGAGCCTTTCCTCTGGTGTTCCAGAAAAGATAAAAATGAAATAATCTTCCTTCAACTTAAGTGCTGCGTACTCACAGTAGACTGGAAAATAGAAGTGCTATTGAGACTTATTATTTTCAATAAATGGTAATGTCATACTGGATGGTCATTTAAGCATGAAAGTGATAGATAAGGAAGATTTTTTTTTTCAAGTTTAAAGGGTTTGTCTAAATTTAAAATCTTTTTTTTTTCAAAAAATTGCTTTATTTTTTATTTTTTAAAAAATGTTTTTTATTCATTTCTGAGAGAGAGAGAGAGACAGCGTGGGCAGGGGAGGGTCAGAGAGAGAGGGAGACACAGAATCTGAAACAGGCTCCAGGCTCTGAGCTGGCAGTCAGCACAGAGCCCGACGCGGGGCTCGAACCCACGAACGGGAGATCATGACCTGAGCTGAAGTTGAACAGTTAAACCGAGTGAGCCATCCAGGCGCCCCTCAAAAAATTTTTTAAATTAAGAAGTACTCCGTGTTCTGATGACAGCGCGCACACAAAAGAAACATGCAGTTGGAAGGGTTTGTGAGTGATCTCTCTGAATGATGCAGTAGTAGGTGCTGTGTTCATATTTCAAAGTGGGTTGCTTGGCAGTGCGCTCTGCATTTCCTTCGTTTGGCTCCGACTTTTCAGAAAGAACAAAGACAGGCTGCTCTCTCCTCCCTTCTAATTGTTTGCATTTCACAATTATCCTCCTAAATCTGCAATTTATAAGTATTGATTGAAATAATCCATTACACCCAAATATCTTTTTAATGGGTAAAACATTTTTAGCATGAACAATACTACATTCATTAAAATACTTATTCTGTCTATAGTGAAAGAAATTTAAAGACAATTTGTGTGTGTGTGTGTGTGTGTGAGAGAGAGAGAGAGAGAGAGAATATGTCTTTGTATATCATGGGGAAATTACTGCAAAGATTTTGTGTTAGTGTGAGAGCATTCACAATACTTGCAACTTGCTGAGATATTGGCCTAGACCGAGATGTAGATGATGGAAATTGACTCAGGTTTTCAGTGAAAACAGATATTATTTCAGGGCTAGGATAGACCTTTCTCTCTATATATCTTCTTAGCTATTGTGATCAAACAGAAAACTTACTTTTTTTCCTGTATAATTCCCTTTAAAAATTGCCCAAGTGGACTCCGTACCAAAGAGAGGGGATAAAGCCATGGATGAAACATCTGAAAGGATACTTGTGCTAGAAGAGGGGCTTTCTTGGATTTGTTATGGTGGTTCATCACTGGAAGATCTTATAGCAGGATAGACAATATTTATCTGGACTAATTAGAATGTCATTTCTTTCCACTCTGACTCTGATCAGTCTGACTCTGATCTCTACAAAATTCCTCTGGTCACCACTATGGACAGCATCCTAGTCACTCGAATGAGTACCCCTACATCATTATTGATGCTTCTCTCTCCCAGATTCCCCATAGTTTTAAAAATCGTCTCTGGAATCATTTCCTTTCTTTGCATTTCTCCTTGCATTGGCTTTGTTCAGCTCCAGTCTCTCACACAGAGAGTGTTACTAAGCTGTGGCTGTTCTTGAGGACCCAGATCTGTACCTTTGTACGTATGCTCTGCAGCCACTGGAGTTAACATTCAAAAATGCAATTCTAATCTACACAGCGGCCTCGCAAGTCATGGGTGAGGAAGACTCCTGACAGCCTGCCGGGAACCCCACACCCTTCACTAATGCAGTCCAGGTCCCTCACAGTTTGGATTCAGATTCTCTGAATCCCCTGCCTTTTATTTCTTTTTCAATATACCAGCGGTAATACATAATTAAATGCTTAATGACACTTACTTAACAGTATAATTGAAAGTGAATGTAACCTGCGTTTCGGATTAAAATGGGGTTCCTGGCATGCACCTCTTTTCTTAAATGGATGAGCCATGAATCATCTATTATCTCAAAGAAATGTGTGTTGTGTCAGTCAGCAAGCACAGCATTGCTGATGCAGTGGGACAGGCCCAATTAGGGTCAGCAGAGGGGAGACATTCAGACTGTGGCACAAGGTAAACTGTTATCAGATTAACTCAGCGGAAAAGAGGCAGTTGAATTTGGCAGTGGGATGGAACAGAGGCAGGGGGTTGCCCATAGACATGGGCAAGAAGGGAGGAAATGATAGCTCAGGCTTAGGGTTCAGGTTTAGAATTAGTGCTGCTCAATTATTCAACAGATGGACTAACTGCAAGTGCAGGTGGAGGGAAATGCATATGCAGTATTCAGATTTTTATATTCTGTTTGCCTATGAGTATTGTTTTTATTTTAAATTGCACATGTGGAAGGCACCATGAACTTTTCACTCCACCATTTCTCTAAAGATCTTAACCTGCACCTACTTAGAACTTCAGCACAAGTTCTCAGACCAGGGCTGTTGGAAGGTCAGTGATGCAGAATTTCTGTAAAAGAACTAATTAAATTACACCAGCAAAGGTCAGGATTTAGCTATTTGAGCTGAAGACAGAGGTTAGACTGTCCAGTTATGGAGATTCGAGGGCCAGGGGCAAATATAGCCTTGCAAGACTTAAAGAAGACTATACACATCAATGTTCAGGACTGTGACGGGTCTGAGAATTTCATGTACTTGCAGTCTAACTGCTTAGCCTGCCAGTTTTATGAATGCTGGCAAAGACCAGAAGACTCCTGGGTCAGAGACAAAGGGTTTCATTACTCACAGTGATAGCAATAGTGGACTTGTGCCAGTTCCCTGAGCCCTAGGGCCCACAGAACAGCATAGAGAAGGCCAGGTGATACCTGTTCACACAGCAGGTTGAGCTAAAGGAGTGAAACCATCAGTTTAGGGAACCCAAAAACTATTAATGTGTGGTAAGCACACCTGACCATTCTTCTGGAGGGAAACACTATTCTGCCTTCCAAGTCTGTTTGTTATACAATCATAATTGGAAAGACAGTCTGGAACAAAGGCTGTCCGTGCTTTTGCTCACAGGCTGCAAGGAAATAGTAGATACCCACAGAGAGTTGATTCCCACACATCAACTGATTCAAGCCTTTGTTTTACTGTTGAGGAAACTGAGGCTCTGAACAGTTAAGTGATGCTTCAGGGAAACACAATCCGTTGATAGAAGATTTTAAGTTAGACCTAGATGCTTGGGTTTCAAATCAAGTTAATAGCAAATCCCACTGTATAACATCAACGTTTCCTCCAGTTTCTCCCACATAAATCCTCCATCAGGTACATAATAGACATATTTTAAACTATGAAAAGTAATGATGATTGATACTGCTCCCGTTTTGTTCTAGAATTACAGTGTTTGTAATGTCACTGAGTGGAGTATTTTGTGAGAGATTATTCAAATTGGGCCACTTTTCCCCCAGTGGGAAAATCCCCCAGATTCAGAGATGTACACAGATGTCCCTCCCATAGAACCACATAGTTATTATACAGGACCCATTTGGGTAGTGACTGGGAACCTTACCCCGTGATATTACACCACCCAGGAGGATCCCTTAGAGAAAGGGCTTCTGACAGCAATGGCGATGAGTCTGTCAGGTGGGAGAAGGTGAGTAACCCTTTGAATCATACAAAAAATGGAGAGATCTTTGGCAATTAACATCTCAAAAGCATATACTTTACCTGTAAAAGGAGCTATCCATACCGTCTCAATGTGTTATTGTCAGAATTCAATAGAATGAATATGACAATGCTCTATTTACAAGAATTCACCAGAGATTGTGCTCCCCTGAAAATTGTGTGCAGTTTTCCTTGCATAAAAGCTCCTTAACGACAATCATGAGAACAGAAAGCTGATCGATGTGTCAGAGTTAACATACTGATTTTCCTAAGATAAATTTTCTAATTGTGTGAAATTCAAAGAAAAAAATTTGATGCAATAAAAAATACAAGAAAAAATAAGCAAAACCGAGCTCATACCAAGACAGTTTTTTAAAAGTTGTATTTTTCACACCCAAACTCACTCTTAAGGAAAACAACTGACTTCCATAATAAATAAACTTTTTATTTTTGTAGTTTATAGGGCATATTTTGTTTACTCGTCACTAATTTGTGATTTTCTCAAAATGTTGAATTTGTAATGACTTAAAGGTATTTTCTTCTTTTTCATTAAAATTGCTAGTTTCTATTTCTGGCATTTTTTGATGTTTTTTTCATTCTGTTATTGTTCATTTAGTCACTGTACAAATGGAGTGTTTTAAAAAGTCATATTTATATGAATCATGTTAAATATCTTCAAAAGTTATGACTTGTTTTTAATTGTAAAGTTAGCACAAAATTGGAAAATTATTAGAATTTAGAATCAAATATGTCTATGACATTGCAAAAGTGTATTACCGTCCTTCCTAAAGCCCAGATTTTTTCCTATTATTTTCACTAACAATTCTTTTATTTTTCCAGTCACCCAGGTTTTGGCCTCCACTATGACTCTTTATCCCCTTTCCTCTTCCCTGCTTATATAACAAGGGGTCATATCATTTCTATTATTGTATAGTCAGTCAACTCCATCTACTAATATTGAAACTGAGGCCATGGGATGTTATGACCCATTAGAGTTATTGAAACAGGCCATGTCATATTTGGGGCTACTGCTTCATACCAATGTGGTTCGGCTTCCATATCTCGAATCCAGACTTTGCATTTTCATTTCCTGTCTACTCTGATGCATTCTGTATGTTACTTCTCCATCCTAAAGCACATACATGGTCATAGTCAAACACCATAAAAGCATTCCTGTGATTTACTAAACAAATTCATATGTGTTGGCTTGAAATTCAAGGACTTCTATGTCCTGGTCTCAGTATACCTTTGCAATTCTTATTCCATCATTTCTGTAATATAGCTCCATGCTTTCGCACACCCTGACAACTTGACATTACCTGTACTTTCCCATCTCTGAGATGCTATTCTCTTCACATGAAATGTTCCTCTACTTTATATCGAGCTGTCAAAATTCTACCAATACTTTAGGATTGGCTGAGAGTTTTATTTGAATCTTCAATTATGTTCCCTCATTTCCCTGAGACTTTTCATAACATTTTTGTATCAATCTTATTGCAATAAATAACTTCAACCTTTAATTGTATTTACAGGTGCTCTTCTTATAGTTTGTCATCCAGTGATTCAAAAAAAAAAAAAAAGTCCTGATTATTCTGATTTTCCATTGATTCATACTGTGTATCATAGATAGAAGAAGTTTCTTCGTTAACTATTCAGGAACATTTTTTACCCCTGAAATTAGTCCTCTCAAATCTTATGTTAGATTGCCCCTTTTCCTCAACTTTCTTTGTGTATGTTTGCACACTGAAACAGAAATGGGCACAGCTCAGAATCCCATTCTATAAGAGGTGCTGCTTGTCTACCCCAATGTCTGAAGAGTACGTCCTTACAAAAATCATAAATAATATAAAATAATAGAATTATCTGTGGGACACATTCATATGAAACCCGGGCACCAAACTTCAAAGGGTCACATAAAGTCAAAACTAAAAATTCTCAAACTGTAAATGAGAAATAGGTCATAAGCAGTAATAGAAGTTGAGCTGTAGACTCTAAAACTCCACTAAGGAAACTTAGAAAATCTCAGCCCCAACAGGCACTATAGCTAGAAGGCACAGGTCAGTGTTGGGTGACATAAAAATCATGGTCTGATTCTTGAAGGAAGTTTGCAGAGACCCTGAACACCTCAGCCCTGTGTTGGCTACTCACTCCGATCACCTGCATGCACAGAATTATTTAAAATTACCCCTGAAAATCCAGAATATAAATTTAAGTATACTAATTGATTAGAAATCATTTATAACTATCATTAATGGTAGATTTAATGGTGATTTCCCATCTCTGCCTCCCAGGACAATGGAAGAAGCCACAGCCATGAATAACAGGGTAATCGCTGACATGGTTCCTACCAAGGTTTTCTTCTTTTGTCCTCAGATACATGTGATGTGCTGATCCTGTTTTGTGGCTCATATCAGTCTATGATTCCCAATGATTCATGCCAAGTCTGGTGTGGAAGCAGAAAATGCACACATTTTAATCCAATGTTTGCTGCATTGCACTTCATCCAGTGTCAGTCAGATTTGAATGAAGATTTTCACTAATCTGTGTTCTAAGAGTTGCTTCCACTTTTGTTTGCTTGAGCAAAAATCCATGAAAACACAAGAAATGATTCCTTTGAACCAACAAAGTGTGTGTGTGTGTGTGTGTGTGTGTGTGTGTGTGTGGTGCCTGTGTAGAAAGTACATGTTTGGAATGTTTGGAGTATTGTGAGAAATAAGCTTTGTTCTGGAGCTACCTGAAAAAGTATTCTTCGTTTGACAAAAGCTCTCTTGGTTATATCCTGTGACTCACAAACAAATATAAGCTCGAGGGGACACAAGTGTAGGTTTACTGCCTCTTTGTCTTTGGTTGTTTGTTCCATCATTACAATTTGTGGATGTATAACTAACCGTTTTGTGGGCTGCTACAGCAGACCCCCCCAATCATCCATGTCTTCATGATAATGATCTTTTCCTTTGTAACTGCTAAACTCACACTCTCTCAAATTGAGGCAAGAAATTTGAACAAAAAAAAGATTAAAAGAATTCACTGAATAATGTTTTCCATCACTTTGAAAAGTGTCACCTATGTTCAGAATGTAGGAAGAACCAGTGAAGAATGGAGATGTGGTCAGCATGGGAAACTGAGTCTGGGCTTTACGTCTTTTACTTTATTATTTTCTACAGTATTTTGTACCTTCCTTCTCTGACTTGTCTCAATTTTCAGATCGTCTTTGGCACTGGCACATCAGCTAAATAAGTCTTGCAGCAGTGCATTGCCCTTTTGTTGATTTGTTTGACCTTCTACATTTTCTTTATTAGGGTCCTGATGAATAAGCCACAGAATAAGAAATAAGAAAATGAAGGATTTCTACCAATCCTAGTTATTGAGATTATTTAACTATGTGCTTCCTTAAGTATGTTTGTAGGAGTCATAAACAGAACCTCTGTATTAAACATATTTTCACATTTCAACTGATTCTTGGCATTTATGTCATTCAAGTTGTTTTTCTTCAACGTTTATACCATTTAATCAGTCACAGAAGAAGTAGTGGGTGGTTAATAAGTTATTTACAGGAAAAGTGAGGCAAATAAGAATTAATGAAAGACACTTAACTGACATCACTAAAGAGAACCTGACAAAATTTAACTACTCAATAGTTTTAATAGTCACCAACTTCATACAGTGTTACAGTTTATTATTTGATAAATATAATTAATTTTGTTCTCAGCAATGTTTTAAAACTTTCTAGTAGAAACTTTCACCAAGGAATTTGAGACGTATATCATCTTGTACTACTTATTTTTTCAAATGTATTTTGTGCAATAAATCTGACATCTTCAGTAGCAGCTGGCTAGGATGGCGTATAATTTATCATCTAAACCAGGACACTGTTGAGACTGTGAGGGGACAACATTAATATCATTCTGGGATAAGTAGTGTAAAACCACACTGCCCTGGGAAAACCTCAACTTGCGGACTTCCTACCGTTGTCATCAGAAGTAGAAAAAGGTCAAATTCATTTGACCTTTGCCCTCTTATGAGAGAAAGAGCAACACAAAAAGAGAAAATTGGGTCTAGAGACTAAGTAATTTGGTTAAAATCTTGGCTCTTCCAGGCAGTAGCAACTTGACATTTCTCACGTTATCTTTTATTTTAAATATTTAAATGTCTCCATTTCAACCTACAGTATCTTACACATATTGCATTATATTGGAATCATTTAATACATTAGATTGTAATCCCGTAGAGCAGTGCTGTCCAGTATATTCACCATTAGCTACATGTGGGTTTATTTGTTACATGTGACTTTTTAAATGTCAATTTGAAATAATATTAAATAAAATTCAGTTCTTCTGTCTCACTAGCCACATTAAGTATTGAATGGCCACCATGTAGATAATGGCTACTACATGAGGCAATGCAGATTAGGAGATTTCCATTGTTGCCAAAATTTCCATTGCTAACACTATGAGGGTCAGTCATCATTGCTTCTTGCCTAGACTCCTTCAAATCCTAAATAATTAATGTACATTCATTTTAGCGTCCTTGGATCCATTCTACAGCAGCTAGAAGATTCTCTCCAAAGGCAAACCTTATCAGTTCACTCACCTATTAAAATTCTCTAATAGTATCTTTTGTCCCTGCCAGTCCCAGTGTGGTCTACCTCCTCTATTCCTACCAACTCTTACTGAACTAGGTCACCTTTCTGCTTTGGGTTTCCAGCTCCACTGACCTTATTATGTTCCTTGCATCTGCCACACTTCCTCCCTCCATGGGTCCTTTGTCCATGTTGTTTTCATTGCCTTGAATGCCCTTCTTTCTGACATGACCATGTACCTCCTCCTATAAATCAGCTCAAGTATCACTTTGTAGGGGCATATTCCCAGATCTCTCTGATAGATTAAATCTCTCCTGCTAACTCTTAAGCATCAATAGTACTAATCTGTGAGTGAGTGTTACTCATTTTTGTATTTGAATTTCTTCCACAGTGACATCCATGGACTAGGCATTTGTGGAATAAAGGAATGACCTGAGGCCTCTGGTAGGGTCTACCAGTGTTACTATAAAAAGCTGTAGTACTTAATATAGAAAGAGACAAAATCGATCAGAACACTGGTATCGATCTCCAGAGGTCATCAGTTTCCCTCCACTGACTCACGTCGTTTCTGTTTTACTTGAACTAGAATTTATTAATAAGAGAATTTTTTATGTAAATGTGAACTAGAAGCCTGAGTTCCAACTTCAAACATTTTAATAGTTAATATAATAACCAATTATTAATTCACACTACTTGCTATAGGGAGGCTGTTGTGAAATGTCCATCTTCTGAGAGCTTAAATCCAGTTATCGTCCCAGGAGACCAAGTCCTTTTTAGGTTATTTGATCTGCTACCAAAAGAGAACTTTGCTCTGCTTCCCCCTCAGGGCTTCTGTCAGGCCAGTATTTTAATATGGTTGACATTTTTGACTTTACAGTTAATGTTTAAAGGAAAGTGTAAATTAAATGTAAATGATTAATGGTGTTGAACTTCATAATTGTATATTTTATTTACAAGTGACTTAAAAAATTTTTTTCAACAGGATTTCAATGATCAGTGATTCATCGGTATGTTTTATGTCCAGTAGCACTGGTCATCAAGCTGTAATCATCAAAGAGTAAAAAAATCGAGCAAAGAATGAAATAACATGGCAAATACTTTGCTAAAAGTATTTATCCATACATTCTTTAGAATGAAGACATATTGAACTATAAAAATAAAAGTAAATATAACTTCTTTATAATATAATATAATTATATTATAATATAATATAAATCAGTGACTACTATTTAGATATAATTGAACTGTTAAAGGTTTCCATTGGGCATTATATTTTCCCTCCTAAATGCTTATTAACATTTTCACTAATAGAACTTTTCACTCTGAAATAAATATGCAGAATCTCATGGTAATGAGATTTCTTTATTATAAATATGTTGCCTTCTGTCTTTCATTTTCTCTTTTGCTGTCATGCTGTCTTCTTATTAATACCTCTAGGTTTGAGACACATAAAGAAGGAAAAGCTCTCCTTTGTTTCTCTCTTTAGTGTCATTGGCAGCTAGTGTAGCCTTAAGAGTTCTTCTGGGCCTTCCAAGATGCATAATAATGCTAATGATAATGACTCCCATTTATCGAGAACTTACTAAGCACTTTTGCGTACACTTTTATAGAAACATTATGAGGCATATATCATTATTTCTATTTTAGAAGAGTCAACTGAGGCTTATAGAAATAAAGTAGACTTGAATTAAGTCACATTGATGGTAAGGGACAAAGGCAAGATTGGAACCTAGGTGATCTTGATTTTAGTTCCGCACCCTCAGATATTAAGCTGTACTACCCAATAGCCTCACCGTATTCTGGTGAGGGAAATTCAACTTCTTGATTGTGTCTGTTTTTACTTACCCTTAAGGTATTTCATCATACAGCTATTATTAAGATTTAGTAAGGCTATACTCCTGAGACTTGCTCAATGATGAATCATCAAAGAAAACTTAAGGAAAGTTCTTTTTTCTATGATCTCTGTAGTCTGGCAGTGAACATCACTTCGCTAGGGAGGATGGCTAAGAGCACAGTAAGGTCAGATATCCTAGGTTTAAATTTTAGGTCCTCTTCTTACTTTCAAAACCCTAGGGAGAATCTTCTGCCTTGATTTTTCTGTTTTTAAAGTGGGAACAATAATTATACTTTCCTTATAAGATTGTAACAGAGATTATATATACATGTTGTTGAAGAACCTGGCTCATACTTATCCTGATAAATGCTCCCTACCATTATTATTACTTGTATTGGTTTTGTAAAAATCCTGATAGCTGTTCTTATAAGTAAAGTGAATAGTTTTAGAAATAAGAGAAAGAGTGATAAAATTTTTCTTGAACCCACACTAAATGAAAGGCAATACATTGGCATTTGAATACAAGGAAAGCAGGACTTAACATAAGTAGTTTTTAGTTCCTGATTGTGAAGCCATTCTATTTTCTGGATTCATCAGTGCTTGATGACAATGAACTCCAGGGTGAGATAGGGAATACCATCACATATGTGAAATACACAGTTTCCCAATTTCTTCCCAAGTCCACAGTTTGTCAGTTGTTTGGGGGCAAGTCTTTGTTTTTCTGTATGAAAACAAACTCTCTACACAATTTTAATTATGTCTAAGCTTGTGAATCCCTAGGCCTATGAAGCACTTCAGGGGAGGTCAGTTAACAAAAGAAAGCTAGTTGCAGAAAGAGTGAGACAAACAGAGTCCTGGAGGCATAAAAACCTCCAGGAAAGAGAGAAACTGGGCAAATCAGAAAGGAGAAACTTAGAAGTTAGGTTATACATCTCTGGGGCCAATACAAAAAATGCATCTTCCAGTGAAGCATGTGAGGAGTATTGCTGGCAAGGCTCTGGTAGATCTTTCTAGCAGGAATGCTGCCTAGTTGGTCCACTAGCCATGGAGTCAAAGCCCTGCGCATTGGCAAACGTTATTTCCCTAACAAGCATGCTCAGGTCAGAAAGAAAATATATTTATGAGGGCCTCTGATTTAAGTAATTTGCTTGGGCAACCACCTTAAACCAGTTTAAGCTCATGTATAAAGATTCTCAAAGCAAGAAATAGAACATCAGTTTTGTTCTCACCAAGAGCATTCACAGAAAACTGACTTAGGGCATCCATGCCAGATTGTTAATAACAAGCAGATGGCGATCGAAAAAATACCTCTGCTTCCCAAATAAAATAAGATTATGAAAATTTCTCATGTTTTCCTCTGATGGCCAACCTCTCAAAATCTCTTTTGTTATTAGAGTGCTAGAGACCTGGAGTGAATAAGCTGATAGGTTCTCAGAAATAATCAAGAGTTACAGTGTTTTCTAGAGTAAGGATGGTGACCACCCAGCAACTTTAAGAACCTTTGTTCCCTACATCCATCTACACTGTTTTGGTTAAAACTAAGACATTCTTCCCGTGCCTAGCATTCTACATTTCTGTCTCCTGTCTGAATTTTTCTTCAGGAGGAAGAGACAAAGAGCTTTCATGTTTTAGTAAAACTTTCTTATTTGTATCCTATTAAGCCAGTCACCTTTCACAAATTCATCTTCCTTTTTAGATTCAACCTTGAGTATTTGTCTTTCCACAGTTTCCCAAGGATATATGTCTTACCTCTTAACTTGTGATTCCAAATCAGCAATGTTGTTCTCTACATTTCGAATAGCTCCTTAGCTCTGTGCTTGATTTGTGCTTTTGAGAGAGCTCCTTTGTTTTAGACAGAGTGCTGCCTCCTCTGTTTCTGCTCACCATTTGTTAATGTATGCATCCAACCAGTTGGCATAAAGAAAAAAGTCTGTCTTTGCTGAATGCATTAAACATTATGATATTTTGCCCTTTGACCCACTTTGTCCTTTAGCTCCTCCTTTAATCCATCTCTGCACTTCCAGTCTGATGCTTAAGGACTCTCAAGATTCATAATGATCTTGTGCTTGGGCACCCTACTTATTTACAACATGCTTTCAGCACGTCCATATAAAATAGGCAAATAGCTCGTTCCAGAACCTCTTCTCATAATTTACCTTCACCTTTATGTCTCTCTGTCTATGCTCAGTAGAGGTCTATCTTTTTCCCATTTGGCCTTTCTCCTGTCTGTGGGTCTCTAAGCGAGATATGTAGCCTGGCATAGCTGCCACCATTCTAGTTGTAAAAATTCACACATCTGCTAGTTAGTCTTTCTCTCTTGGCCTTTTGCAAAGACATACTTCGTAGAAAGTATATTTTCTAATAGATGTGTGCCAAGTTTTTTTACTAACAGTTAAAAAAATTATCTTCTGATTGCATTTCCTCAGCAAATCATATGCTACTCTATTTCTAAAGTTGCTAAAAGATTAAATAAATAAATCATTTTTAATGTATATGGCATGTTATAAAAGTAATCAGAAGGATCTAAAAAGTATTTCAGTTGATTGTGATTTAAACTATTTCGAGGTAAGTCGAGACTCCTCTGTCCATTTCATGATAGAGGAGAGAGGGACATTATCTGCATTTTATGAAGGAGGCAGTTAAGGAGCTAATCCATAACCACACAGTTAGCAAGTTGTGTAGCAAAACCTAATGGCCAGGTGTTCTGACTCCTAACTCAAAGGCCAGTCACATAACAATTGTAAAAATTGTTCAGGTGCAATACAATACAGGGGCATTATTTCTTCCACATCTTTCTAAAACTGCACTAGAATTAGGAAAGATAGATCTTTCTAGGGGTACCCACTGTACCCACCCCCCAAATCTCACCGTGCTCTTGCACTTGCCCCTAATGCAGTTCTTGACAGGATAAAAGATAATAGCTCAGCTGGACTTTGCAGCATACACAAGAGTTCATTAGGTAGTAACAGAAATAAGGAAAGAATACACACAATAAGTAGTACCAAGGTACCACAAGGAGATGCATTATGAAGAAACATGCTTCTATTTCCAAATTGAAAATCCACGAAGAGAGGAGTACTTAAAGTAGAAGCTTAATTTCTCACTTCCAAAAGCTCACATGGCATAGTATTTTAGCCACAGAGGGATCCAATCTGTGATTCCTCTTATGACTTATTGGAAATATGAACAGCTGGAAGCATGGACAACTAGTTTTTAAGTGCTGCTTTCAGTCTTTTGTCTGGGAAATATCAAAGTTGGACATTCATTTTAGACTCTCCTTAAGCTCCCACTTTTAGAGGGCTTCATAAATTATAAAGACGTTTACATAAATAATGTCACCGGATCCTTATCATAATCTCATGAATGATATTACTATTATTACTTACATTGAGGTCTGGACAGGAAGGATTTGAAATTTTGAGATATCCAATGAGTTGCTTAAGATCACGTAAGTGGAGGCTCAGAGCTGGGCCTAGAAAATAGATATTTGGACTCCTTGTCTGGTGTTCTGAAAAATAAGCCAGCCTGTGACATTTCTTAGATGTAAAATTTCTTGGAGGTAAAAGATAAACAGCAGATAATCAGAAAAAGAAAACAGCTCTGACAGAACTGTAAAAAGGTCACCGTTTGTTTTCACTAACCCAAGATTGTTTATTCTCACACGTATTAGCATTTGTGGTCAGTCTTACCTTGTTTTATCTGCTGGCATTTCTCTGTTTCCCCCTCTGGATACCTAATCACACCAAACCTCTTCTCCAGAGACTTGGCTCCCCTGCTATTTTTCTCAGCCTGATTTCTTCCCCCTGGATGCCAGCTGATGACTGCAGACCGTGCAGGACATTTATTTGTGCCCCACTCAAATGCACATCCTCATTGCTCTTCTCAGACCCTGAATCTATGCACTGTCTGAGGCCTCACCTTGGCTGGGTGATCATACATCCTGGTTTGTCTGAGAAAATCAGGAATAATGCCTGTTACACTAGTGAAGTTGGAAATGGCAACTCCTTTTAGAAACTTTCAACCGTTCCGCAGTTTTTCAAAACACACCAGATTATTAGATAAGTGAATTTGTGCTCTTGAGATAGAAGAAGGACACTATCAAATAATTTCCTCATCAGGGTCCTTTTAATAGCCCACAGATGAGTGTATTCGAGGCATTTTAAAACTGAAAATGAAAAAAAAATCTGTATGTAACTTCAACACAAGATATTAACCATCATGAAATAGATTAGTAATATTCTTTTGAGTTATATCTAGAGAAGAATTTTTTTAAATCAAATTAGAATGGTTTCTACATTTTCAAATACAAAGGTACATGTCCAGTTCAGGGGCTCCTGGGTGGCTATGTTGGGTAAGCAGCCGAATCTTGACTTTGGTTCAGATCATGTTCTCAGGGTTCGTGAGATTGATCCCTACATTGGGCTCAGCACTGACAGTCTTGAGCCTGCTTGGCATTTTCTCTCTCTGCCCTTGCCCTCCTTGCATGCTTGCTCATTCTCTCAAAATAAGTAAATAAGCATTAAAAAAAAAAACATGTCTAGTGGAAAACCTTTCTGCCCTGCACTTCTGAGACATAGTACTGTACTCATTCTCTGCTTACTATATTTACTGAACATTCTCCATTTTCTTTCTTTATTATCCTGGATATTTCTCTGGTTTCTTTAAAAATATTGGATGAGGTGCCTTACAAAGCAATCCTTGGAGTTTTTTCTCTGTCTTTGTGGACTCCTAACATGATCTCATTTGATCCTGTGGTTTTATAGCAACCCTATCGATGCCAGTAAGTCCTTAATTTCAAAGTTAGACCCAACTGCCTATAATAGCTCAGTTTTAATTCAGTAGATGTATTTATTTACAACAAACATTTCACACAAGTAACTTTTTTTTTTGGCTGCTAATAATTACAAGGCACTGCACTGTGTGTGATTACAGGAGGCAAGAGCCCTTGCCATCATGGTGTTCCCCTTCCAGGGAACTCACGGAAGTCTCAAACATGTCCAAAACCAGAATGTTTGAGTTCTACCCCCCACACAATTACACACACACACACACACACACACACACACACGTAAACACGAACCTGAATGTCCCCAAGGGTCCCCTCTTTCAAGATAGAGGTGTACAATTTACCCAGCTGCTCAGAAACATTGGAATCATTCTTGACTCCTCTCCTTTTCTTTAAATCCCATCAGCTTGACACTTAATGTATATGCTTAATCTCAGCACTCCTCTAAACATTCCACCTTGCCACTCTAGACCAAGCCACCACCATTGATGGCTTGGTATTTTGCCATAGCCCCTTTATCACCCTCCTTGCTTCAGTTGACATTTGTTACAATTGATTCTCCAGAGAGTAACCGTGATTATCTTATTACACACGAGTCAGATCCATTCACCACTCAGATCCCTCCAATAGTGTTCCATAAAACCTTGAATACATATGACCCCCTTGCTGTGCACGTAGCACCTTGTATGACAGAGCCATGACCTCTATCACTTCTCTGACTACTCATGCCTTTTCTCATTTTTCTCTAGTTACACTGCCCTCCTGACTGTTCCCTGAACATATCAAACATAGTCCAACCTCGCAGTCAATACGTTGGGTTCTTTTTAGTCTCAAATACTCATCCCCGGATATTCTGATGCCTCACAGCTTTTCTTAATTAAGTTCACTGTAGATGTGACCTCCACAAAGAGATCTTCCCTGATTCCCTGACCTGAAGCAGCTCTTCACTCCCTCGCCCCCCTTTCTATCCCCACGTATACTATTTAACTTTGCTGCTAAACTAGCATAAATACTATACACGTATGTTTTTATATTGATTTTCCAACATTCTGCTAGAATATTGTCACCATAACAGAAGAGACTCATGTGCTTAAGGCTTTCTCTTAAGCCCTGGAAAAGTGTAGCCCATGCAGTAAGAATATCAACTAAGAACTGATGAGTGAATAAATGAATTAATTCAAGCAATCTTAAAAATCTCTGCATCACAGGACGTTACACAGAGGTAGCTCTGACATGAAATAAAACCCTAAGCTTGATGACAAATGAACATGCAGAAACAATCTCAGAGTGTCTTTTGATACTTTTCTCTCTTGTCTTAAACTATAGAGAAGGGCAGTTTTGGTGGTGCAGAAGCTATATAAGATTACATTATGATTTCAGATCTTGTGACCTGCAGAAGTTACTTGACCTCTCTCTACCTGAGCGTCCTCAAAAGTTTTACCTGCCTTACAGAGCAGTTGTGGCAATTGCATGCCATAATATGCCTAAGGTGCTTCAAATGGTGTTTGGCACATTGTAAATGTGCACCACATATTTTTCATTCATTCTTCCATTTTTTTCCCCATCCATCCCTTATGTGGTTAGCAAGTGATATGCCAGCATATGCTGTATCCTCTCGTCCCTCCACTGATTGTGAGTGACACTTGCTGGATGAGGCAGAATGTTTTGCTGGTATATATTATCACTAACTCAAATGCCATGCAGTTGTTTTATGTGGAGAGATAATGTGTGATCACTGCTCTAATCCTGTGGATATAGGGCACGGTATGGGTTTAATCCTGACTGTCCACAATTCTCTTGCTCTCAGTGGATATGAGACAATGGTAAGTGTTAGGTATACGGTTATGTGCTCAATGAATCCCTGATGAATCAAATGAGATTATCACAGTCTTTTTCTGCCTCCAGATATACAAACAGAGAGGTTCACCATATGAGACTGGTGGCTTCATTCTCTTATTAATCTCTTTCTATTCTTTTTGTCACCCCCCCCACCACCCTTTTAGCTTTGGAAGTTTGAAATTGCCAATTCAGCTGCTTTGGAGCAGGTGGATTAGTGGTGGTTTTATGGAACATGTGGGAAATGGGGTTTTATTTGGCGGATGTTTAGATTTGTCTAAAAGAGGGATTGCTGCTGCTTTTACTGCAGCTGCTTCTCTTCTCCATTTAACGCCAGACACCTTAGGAAGAAGCAGTAGGGAGTAGTAACAAATTACTTTATTCTTTTCATGTCAAATGGCAAGATTCTATAACAAACTGACTAAACTCCACCCTTTCCCATCCCATCGGGAGAGGGGGTGCGGGGAAGAAACTTTATGAAATCACATGAGCGTTTTCATCATATAAGAGATACAATTTTTAGTCTGAATTTCTACAACCATCATTTGGAATTAAGCCATCATCTATTTCTGTTGCTAATAGTAATAACAGTGGTGGTGACATTAAAAAGTGGAGATCGTATGTGGAGACTTCCAGGTCAGTGTCAGTGCTAAGGCCACAATGGGGCGAGGGTCTTCTGAGTCTTCCCACTCATCAACTTCCACCTACTAGGAGGAGAAGAGTCACCATGGAGAACACATCTTATCTTTCATCCTACTTTTAGAAGGCTAGAGAACACAGACAGCTCCAGGCAGGACCACTTTATAGAAAGTGATAGAGATTGTTAGGATCTACTTTTTACCCTACAAGGTATGAAGATCCCAAACCATTGTTCATTCAATAATAGCAAGCCAAATTATCACAATGACAGACTGAAATGGGTCAGTCTAGTTACGTTTGATTCACCAGACAAAGAGCTCCTCATGGAAGAAGATTGTATCTTTATTTTGGTATCTTCAGGACCTAGGATGTCATCAGTAAAGGTTTACTGAATGAATGAATGAGTGTATGAGTGAATGAGTAATGAATAAATTCTGGCTTCAGCATTGACTATAACTCTTGTGTGATCTTGAAATCTGTTCACCCTTTTCCAAGTCCACTGCTATGATCCTTATTCGGGCCGCCGTCATCTCTCACCTGGATTTGCTCCTCCAGCTTTATCACTGGGAACTAACCCTTTCCGTTTTTATCCCAGACTTCTACCTGAATCCCTGTTCTATTTTCTATACTGCAAACAAAATTACATTTTATAAAATGAAAATTTTATCAGGACATTTCTCCACTTAGAACTGTCCAGGGGCTTTTTATCTCTCTTGGTTTGAAAGTCTAGATTTCAGCTTGTGTATTTGGCTGGTAATGCCCAACATAATGCAGCCTTGCTAAATTACAGCATTATCTCTTGCCACCACATCTGCATTCCATGATCCAGCCATATGAAAAACCTTAATGTGTAGATTTTAAGGCACATATTTTTTCATATTTTAATATCCCCAATATGGTGAACTTCAGTCAGTCATATAATTGCAGTGTTTTTCCTTTCATATTGGTGCACACAATTATGATTTATTTTATATTTGGTGTCAACCTAGATTTAATACACAAGATAGTATTTTCATCCTTGACTTTAAATCCTGGCCCTTGACATTTATAGGCAAACTCCCAGAATATCTACCTGGTTAACATTCTTCTAGAGAAATGTCCCTTGGTTTATATTGTCCCAGCTTCATAGAACATATATATCTCTTAATACAATGTTTTTCAGTGAATGTTTATATAAGACAAAAATATATTTCTGTCCCCAAAGTTCAATGAAACATTTTTTAACAAATGACTTGCAGGAAAATTCTTGAGTTACAATCCAAACACAGCTGCTAGAATGCCAGAGTAACTTTTATACAAACTGAAAAGTGTGCCAAATGTCACAAAGGGTATTTGCTCCTTGGAGACTGCTGCCAGGAAGAGATGTATGTAGCACAGTGTCTTCTCAGTGTAAACAATTCGGTGTCATTGTACGCCTGTCCTGAATGTGTTTCTACAGAGGCTTTCCTATTTGTCCCTTATCCTTGCATAGATTTTCTGATAGCATTGAAGAATGTTGTGGAGAAGCAGAGAGACTGAGAAAGATGATAAAAATAGATGTTACTCCATAAGCAAAACTGCATGAATAATATGAACAACCATACTGAAACCATCTTAATTGATGATAAGAAGCTTTCGACATTTTACAATGTAAAATGATTGTTTTATGATGTAGTCGTACCTCTTTGTTTTAGTTGTGTTTTAGAAAATTGCTTGAAGATTTAGAGTTGAGGTGTGCAGTAGATTCTTCATTCATATCCTCTTGAAATAGTATAGAGTCATACCTTTACCATGACCTCATCACGTATGGCCATAGACAAGTGACTTGCTTTGGCCAATGAGATGAGGGTAAATGCATGGCAAGCAGAGGCCTACATGTGCTTGTATATTTTGGTTTGTTTGTTATGTTCTGTATATTACATTGATGTTTAAGCATCTTAACAAGCTTTCTGGCTGCAGTGAGACTGTACCTCTCTGGCTAGTCAATTCTTAGAGGGAGTAAAGAGCTCAGCCTGGAGCATAGCTTTGATTTGAAAACTAATCAACCTGGAGGCTCTATCTTTCATCTGGGTCAGACTTCCTATAAGGCAGTATTCCTCTGCCTTTATCACCCCAGGGCTATGTACCAGGTGACTAGAGACCATAAGCTTAGAGCCCGTCAAAATACTCAAACTGGCCAATCCTAAACTGTCTACCTTGCTTTAACACTGGTTTTCCCCTTGTTCCTACTTTCTGTCTCCAGACCACTCTCAGGCTCCAGACTATGGCCCTGCATGGATGCTGCCCTCCCTGCTTCTAGGACCTGCGATATAATAAACTTTTGTTTCTTTGAGTCTCTCTTGTGCCCTCTGTTGTGGGCACACTTTCCTTACCATCACGTGAAAGAATAAGGAAGAGCTTATGACATGGAGTTGGGCTTGTTCTCTGGCACTGCTCCCTTTCTTCGTAAAAAGATCATGCCTCCGATAAAGCTGGTCTTTTAAGAGCAATGTGACCATGATGCAGGCTGGGACTCAGCCCACAGCTTGAACCTAGGCCTGTCCATCTAAGCCCTAGTTTACACGTAGATATGTGTAAGCAATAAATGCTTCTGTTTGTAAGCTAATAGGTTTGGAGAGAGTGTTATGAAAATTGTTGTAAAATAGCAGCTGATTGCTACTGTATAAGACATCATTCAGTAATGTAAAAGAGGCCTTGGGTTAGAGATTTTTGTTCACAGAATTCAATTTTGGGGTTGAGCTGCTGATATTAAGCAGAGGATAGATCAAACCATCTCATGTTCTTGCTATCAGCCTAAGTGACTCTAATTTCTTTTTTATTTGTTTATCTTCCAGTCACTTAACCTGGGCTAAGGGCCCTTTGCCTATTCTTCTATGGTACCTTCTGTTCTCCTGTATTAGAGCATATATGAGATGTTAATCTAGTTACTTAAACTGTTCACTAGATTCTCACATACTTGAAGGATAGGGACGATTTGCATTCCCACCACTTACCATGAGGCCTAGCACATAAAAGACGCTTAAAAATTATTTGCTGAAGCAGAGGTACCTGGGTGGCTCACTTGGTTAAGAGTCTGATTCTCAGTTTCAGCTTGGGTCATGATCTCACAGTTTGTGATTCCAAACCCCATGTTGGGCTCCATGCTGATAGTATAGAGCCTGCTTAGAATACTCTCTCTCTCTCTTTGCCTCTCCCCTGCTCGTGCTGTGTCTCTCTCAACATAAATAAATAAACTTTTAAAAAAATATTTGCTGAAATGAATTATCTCAATTCTGTCTCCAAATAATATGTAACTTTGAACAAGATACTTTGTTTGTATGGTTTTAGAACCTTTTTTTTTTTGTAAATGATAGGATAGGTCTAACTTATCTCTAAGATTCTATAATACATGTACATGTGTTAAATTTCAAAAATCATTTAACCATGCAAGTTTGTATAAACTTCTATCAGAAAGTGATAAAACATGAAATAAAAATAAAAGTCCCACAGTAAGGTTAATCTCTTATATTTAGCTGTATTTTCTCACGTTACTATTATGCATGTGTGTATATATCCTTTTATTACATTCATTTCCATGAATAAAATGAATTTTTATATCATTAAGATCTCATTCTACACATATGTTTGTGTCTCATGTTTCATTTAAGAATCTATCATGTTCTCATACTTAAGTAGAATGCTTTAGTTCATTGAATTTCAATTTAAAAAAATGATAGCTTTAAATATTATGGATTTTTCCACTAATCATCACTTTGGTTGTACCCCATTAGTCTTGGCATGTAGTCTTTTCCTATTTCATTTTTTATAAATTTGTTCATTTGTTTGTTAATTTAAAAAGGTAAGCACTCACACTATGCTAGTGTGCTCAGCACGGGTGTAAGCACTGGACTTCCAGCTATGTACACGAGAGATAAAAGTCTTATCTTAAAATAACCAAGTTTCCAGAATCTGTACAATAGATGATGAGCTATAGCTTGAACAAGAAAGCCAGGCCTCACTTGCCGGCGTATAAAGAATCATTCTGCCTTTCTTTTCTTTTCTTGAAGTTTATTTATTTTGAGAGAGACAGAGACAGTACAAGTAGAGAGAGAGAGAAAGAGAGAATCCCAAGCAGTCTCCACTTTGCCAGCACAGATCGCAACACAGGGCTGGAACTCACGAAACCAAGAAAGCATGCATGACCTGAGCTGAAACCAAGAGTCTGATGCTTAATAGAGTAAGACACCCAGGCGCCCCCTACCTTTCTTTTAAAGTCTCAAACAAAATTTACTTGAGCTCCCATCTGCTGGTTTAAAGAACTCTGTCTCTGTGTATTAAAGAAGTTTTCCTAGGTTCCCATAGCTCAAGTTCTAATGAACAGGTATTAAATTATTTTCCCAAGAACCTCCACAAGAAGCCATTTACTGCTGTGGTCAGTTGGCCTCTCAAAGCAATTTACGTTATCAAGCCAGGACACTTAACATTGGAGTTGAAAAGAAAATGGCCACTTAACAGCGTTTTATCCAAGAACAATGGATACTTTCCTTTCTTTACATCTGTGTAACTGGAGAGCTCCCTCAAATTGCTTTCACAAAAGTGAATTTAAGTCACAATTTGAAGAATAACTGCCTGCAACTTTAAAATGGCAGTTTTCTTCAAACTTTTCCTATTATTTGAAAAAAAAAATCTTAAAGAGACAGAAGCTAGGGAAGGCACCACTTTAGCATAGTTTAGATTTCTTTTTCGAATTGTAGTTATTTTGGAACCCTGGGGTTTTGTTTTTAATGGTTTCATTTTTAAAATATATTTCACTGTGGAAAGCAAAGGTCTGTTATATGGACAATGATTTTTAGTGTCCTATGCATGCTTGAAAATTTTCAGGTGGAGTAAAATTATCAGTATCCACTTGTGAATTCTTATGTGAGGCAGACACTATAGACCGGAAAGCTAGATCATCAATGTGTGTTCATGTGTATGCTGAAGTATTTGGGGGAGAAGCATCCTGATGTCTGATGTCTTTAATTTAGTTTGAAGTGTATTTAATAATTAGGTTGAATAATAGATTGATAGAGGGATAGATAGAGGGGTGGATATGGGATAACGCAACTGAGTGAAAATTAGTGAAAATTTCAGGTTGTGTGTTTATGAGTATTTACTTTAAATTATACTTTAAGGGGCACCTGGGTGGCGCAGGTGGTTGAGCATCTGACTTCGGCTCAGGCCATTATATCCCGGTTGGGGAGTTTGAGTGCACATGGGCTCACTGCTGTCAGCGCAGAGCCCGCTTCAGATCCTCTGTTTCCTTCTCTCTCCCCCTCCCCACTTGTTCTCTCTCTAATAATAAATAATAATTTTAAAAACATTTAAAATATATATACTTAAAATTTTTTCCGTTGGCAGTATATTTGAATTTTTAATAGTAAAATGTTGAAAAGGTGGGTTAGAGGAGTTGATAGCAACTTCTGGTAGCAAGTGCAAGTGCAGGTAAAGGTAACAGTTCAGTTTACAGATAGAGCTTTGAATTGGAGGCCAATTGTCCTAGTCTTCTGTTCCAATTTGGCCCTTGGATGAATCACCTCAGTTCTCTGGGTCTCAGTTTCTACATCTACATTAATGATAGACTCTCAATAAATGCTTGTTAGGTTAATGTTTAATAGATTAATCTGAAAATGAAATGAATTAGATGATCTTTCTGGTTTCTCTTAGGTATTCAGTCATATGACTGATTTTTAGTGTGTGTATATCATTCACACATTTCCACCACGATTTAAAATAGTTCATCATTTTGTGTATGGTATATAATTATGTAAATTCTTTCAGTATTGTATACTTGTAATTGATGAGCTAAAATCTGTATTTACAAATTAATGATAGATCGGAATTAGACCCCTGGACAAGGCATATAAGTTTTAAGTCAGTTTGGTAAGAAAGTCAGTGTCAAATATAGCAAGAGAGTTACACTGTTCTTTTCAATTTTTTCCCCAAATTTAAAATGTGTAAATAAATGTACATATGCTTACTAAAAGTTTAGAGTTTAGATCTAATAGTAACTACTTTGAAAGACTATTCCATGCAATGTAACACATTTTCTCTGCTGAATTATAAGCATCCCTATTACTAGTTGAAGTATAAGTTGTTAAAAGACCCCTTATAACATATCTGGTTTGAGTGGCAATGACATAGCAGTGGATAATGAATAAATATCAAGCACCTCCTTTGTTAACAGCTGTGTTCTTACTTACCGAGTTTCAAGCTGTGTAGAAGAAAGAGACAATTGTGACATGACACCCACAAATTGTTATAACATTATCTTTGGTATTGAACTAATGATAACCAAAAAATTCCATTTTTATCAGGCACCCAGGGTGCACAATAAAATATTCATTTACCTTACACTGCGTATAAAGCTGTTTCTTACAACACTTTGTGTCTTATATAGGATTCTGTAATGTGGTTCCCAGTACATTAAGCACCAATGTAATTATTATCCTCCTTGTGTACAGGCCATCTAAATTAAATACCATTAAATGAAATGCTCTCATAAATACTTATATCTTTATAGGACTATTATCTACATTTTCTCAGAATACTGTGCTCAATTGGTCCATTGGAATTAGTGTTGTGTTCTTACAATAATGTGGATAAGCCTGAGGCTTCAACCAGGAGGAAGAGAGCCTGATGGCCCTGAATTCATTGGACCACACAAGACTTCTTCGGGACCATCATCTCAGAACCACAACTCTTATACCTCACTCACTTCTCTTTGTGCATCTTCTTTTTATAGTTCCTTCTATGAACCACTTTTAGCCATGATCCTTTAGAAGAGTTGGACTCTTAAAAATATCTTTGTGCACTTAGCATTTTCTCTGAGATACAGGCATTTAGCAAGATTGCCAACGCTTAGGAATAAAGAAGCCATGATGTTGAATTAAAATAGTGATTACCAAATTTGTGTGTACATTAGAATCCTTTGGGAATCTTTTAAAATATTCCAAATCTTAGGTCATACCCCAAATCTCTCTAGGGATGCATCAAAATCTAGTATTTTTTGAAGCGCCCCAAGTTATTCCAATACATAGACAAGTTTGGGAACAATCAGGCTAGCAGTAATTATTCAAAATCTAAGAAACTGTATTCATCCAGGACAGACACTTAGGCTGTTTCCATATCTTGACAGATGAAATGGATGAAGGAAATGTGATGCAGAGAAACAATAAAGAAAATGTTACATATAATGGAATATTATACATTCTTAAGGAAATCCTGCTATTTGCAACAACAACATGAATGGACCTAGAGGACGTTATGCAAAGTGAAATAAGCCAGATAAAGAAAGATAAATACTACATGGTATCAGTTTATGTGAAACGTTAAAAAAAAAAAAAAGCCAAACATCTAGAAACGAAGAGTAAAAAAGTGGTCGCCCAGGGCTGAGTGATGGGAGAAATAGGGAGAATTGGTAAAAAGGTCCAAACTTTCACTTATATGACGAACAAGGTCTGAGATTCTAATGTATAACATAGTGCCTATAGTTGATAACACTATACTATATAATTGAAATCTGCTGAGAGAGAGGAACTTAAGTGTTCTCAACAACAAAAGATAAATATGTAAGGTGATGGAGATGCTAACTAACTCAGTGAAGGGAATCCTTTCACAATGTATACATTTATCACATCATCACATCGTATACTGTAAATATATTACTGTTTTATTTTTCAATTATACCTCAATAAAGCTGAAAAAAAGTAGAAGGAAAAGGAAGGAGAGAAGGAAGGAACAACAGGTAGGGAGAAGGAGGGAGGAAAGAAGGGAAGAAAGAAAAGTGCTACAGAGGTTAAATGGCACAAAGTTGAGTTTTTCCATTTTTAGGAGGTAAATTTTAAGGATAACATGACAGTATAACACTTAGGTCGGGTTTTTTTTTCTTCTGTAGATAAAGTTTAAAGCTAAGTACATTGGAAGACACTACTTCCCCCTTGAGGGTTTAATTGCTTAGCAATAGCCATCAAACTATATATATGTAGCCATTTGGGCATTACTTCTGAAAGTAACAAGCTGTGAGGTATGAATAATAGTTTCAGTAGGTATTTAGTAAAGACTATGTTGGGAAACTTTAATCTGTGTACATATAAGAAATCGTGTTAAGGCTTGTAAACTAGGATATTGATCATAAAAATTTACATAGTAAGTTATATATTTTAATAAAAGCAAAAACACAAGACATTAAATTTTGTTTGTTACAGAAGTTTTCATGATTTAGTCAGAGAGACGTATACTGATTTTTGGAATTCAATCAGATTTTCCCCCTGTGTGATTAAGTTACGATGCAGAGGAAAGTCTACTGGAAATGATATTATATGGTTAATGTTCAATAGATTTTCTGATTATAGTAATGACATAGGACACATTTCCAGGTAATTTTATTCAAAGTCAAACCAGAGGTCGAAGGTTAAGCACATTATCACCCCATCTACTGCTGTCACCACTACTTAGGGTCAGTTCTAGTTGTCATGCATACCTTTACATCCCCCTTTCCTTGATTTATTATATCCTGGTAATGTTTAATCTTTTCAGGAAAAAAACATTTAGAAAGTATGATCTCCTACAAAAAAAGTGAATTATATTATTACTGTTTAAAATAATATTAGAAAGAAACATCCAGAATATTTAGTGCTGTGACATGAGGGGGAAAAAAAACACTTTAATACCTAAATTCTAGGAGAATTTAGGAATTCTAGACATGCTTAAATGAACAGACATTTATATGGACAGAGAGATGACAATATTATGCAGTTGGTCAGAATATAGTGAAATGCCCTTGAATTTTAAATAGAGGCATTTGCCTATGTTATAAGTTCAAAAGAACTTATATGGGGCATATGTAAGTTTTATCTGCTCATGTGAAAGAGAAGAAAATAAAAGTTCTATCTTGATTGTGAATATTCTTGAATTGAGTGTAGTTCAAGTAACTCTTGAATGTCTTTGTTGACCAAGCCTTGCCATATCTTCTCAATTTTTTTTTTAACTTAATGACTACCAATTTTTTTGTTTAACTTAATGGTTCACAAGATTACAAAAAATGGGTCTTTGAAAGTTGCAAGGACCTTAAGGAGAAGTAAAATAACAGAGATCCCACTCTTGGATTGTCCTAGGACATTCATCAGTTTAAGGGATTACATTGAAATTTTGCTATTTTGCTTCTTTCTCTATAGATAAAAAGCAAAAATAATAATTTCAGTCACCTCTCATTTGAATGAAAAGGAGTCAATATATTCATATGAGCAGTTAATAATCTTGCCTATGTGTGTGTTTTGTTTTGCACATTTAAACTATTTTAAATTATTTGCCAACATTTTAAAAATTAACACTTCCACAATATTTTAAAACATTTTTAATTTTAAATATTGGGAGATCTTAAGGATGCCTGGGTGGCTCAGTCGGTTAAGCATCCGACTCTTGATTAAGGCTTGGGTCTTAATCTCATGGTTCATAAGATGGAGTCCTACGTTAGGCTCCGTACTGAAAGGATAGAGCCTGCTTAAGATTCTCTCTCTTCCGGACATCCAGATGGCAAACAAACACATNTTGTAAAAAAAAAAAAAAAAAAGATTCTCTCTCTTCCTCTCTCTCTGGCCCTCCCCCTGATTGTGCATGCTTCCTCTTTCTCAAATAAACATTTAAAAATTGGGAGATTTTACACAAATATCCTGATTTCTGATTTATCATTAGAAAGCCACTGACCCACTGTCACTAGGCATTCTTCAGTCGTACATGACAGTATCTGGTTGGAGCTGAGCAGCTTCTGCCTGTGACAGTTGAGCACATATTCTCTAGTTTGTCATAGGGTCTGCATGGCCTACCTCATTCATATACATGACCCATCTAGCTCCTTAAAGACACCTGAGTATTTACTCCCTAGAATCTGTACTTAAAATTGATATATAGGTAAATATGGTATGAATCAAAACTGGTGGTAAATTCAAACACCCAGGATTATAAATTACACCACACCCTGTTTTTGCCCTTTGCTGCACAGTTGGCAATGTCATAGTATCTGGCCTTTGCAATGTAGGAAAAAACAAAAATAGTTCAGAAAATAGGTAGACAATATCTGTAAATCTCTAACTGATACCTCCAGTGCTGCTTTTGTTTGATTGGACTTAATAATTTTCTGAACGTGGAAACTATCACACAAGATGATGACTATTCCCAAATCCCTTGGTCTGTCCACGCTCATGATACAGCTGGACCTTCAACTGTTAGGTAGCAAGGAGAAAGGCTGACAAAATCAGCTATTGACTGAATAACTATTGTCAGGGAAATGCTAGAATTGGCTGACCCTTCAAAATATGCAATGGCATTTGTACTTGACTTTCCCTTGGTCTGCTGTTGATTTCGGATGATACTGTAATGGACAGCTCTCTGTGAGCTCAGATATACCTTTGTTCAGATGAACAGTGAGTCCGCTCTTTTCTTCCTCCATATTATTTGACTCTGATCCCCCTGGCCCATGCAAAAGTACAGCCTAAATTAGGAACTGATGCTTTGAGGGCAGTCTTCAACCAATGGGCCTGTGGACCAGTGGACAAACACTCTAATCTCTTGTCCTTCAGGAAACAAGACAAAGGATGGATTAGATTTTCATTCCTTGAAAGTTCCACAAAACAGTGAAAAACACATATAAGAGTAAAGATTATATCCATCCATCCACAGTCAGGTGGCAAGGGCATTTTATCACTTGAAAATTAGTAGCATGCTATATATTACCAGGAAGAATGGTGCCACGAGATAAAGTTGATGGATATCATTTCCTTATTCAGTTTAGTGCACAGCAGGCAAAGTGGTATCTTTTTTTCTCCCCCCCCCCACCTTTTTTTAAGGAAGACAGGAATAGAAAACACAGGCAGGAGAGAGACAAGCATATGGAAGGAAAGGCCAAAGAAAGGATATGGCAAAGAGCGAAGAGACACAAACTGCACTTGACAATTACATCTGGAGTGACATGGAAACATGTATGATAATTTAGGCAAAAATAACTTCCTGATTAGCCCAACATTTTAAAGCTTTAGTGGCATTTATTTGGAAGTAGAATTTCTCCACTGTTTCACCCTTAAAGGGGGAAATGTGACACGGTTTTACATTATACAGGATATATCCTCAGCTCCAACAGCAAGCCAGGCATGTTTCACTAATTCTTCAATAAATGTATGCTGAATAATGAATGAATGATGTTAAGAGACCACGAGTGATATGCTCTGTTAATTGGTTAGTTCTTCAGAGTGTTTGGCCAAAACATTTTCCCAGATCTGCTTTTTAATTACTTTCTATCCCAAGTGAATGATGTTACACTGATTTTGCTTTAGCCTTAGTCTCCCTGACAACTGAATTCAAATGAGAAATTATTGCTTCAGGGGCCAGAGAATAACATATTTCCAATAAATTTGCCACCGTCATTCATTAAATGAACAAAACACTTGAATTTTTAAATGTACATCTCAATTTAAGTACTTGCCCAATATTAAACAGAACCAACCTATTGATCCCATATATTTACAGGTCCGACTGTGAAATTTGGCATGGCTTCAAAATTGGGAGACTTGGTTCAAGTTTTAGTAAATAATAAAAGTGAACTTGACTTAGTTGGTGTTATTATTTTTTATGCTCTTTATTTAATTCTATTAAATTAGGTGTTTGATGTACCTCATGCAGGTAGTTAAGTGTTTGGGCTGCACTTACAGATAAGACACAGTCTCTGCTACAGTGTTGTGCACATGGTCATCCTTTATGACCATGCAGTTTTTAAGTTTACTTTATATGTTTGGGAATGTTTCACCATAAGGACCTTTTTGGGTGTTAAGAGACCATTCCCTATGATAGAAGCTCAATATGCCAGATTGCTGCCTTCTCAGACTTCTTTGTGACAAAGACTCAGGCATGTGATCTAATTTCTTCCAGTCAACTTGACATCACACTTACTAATATTTTGCCTCATTTACTATTTTTAATATTTTATCTCGCTAGACTAGAAATTGGATAGCTGAAAAAAACTCTGATTTGTGTCTTTCTACTAAAGGATATTATAAACTTAAAACAAGAATATGCATGTAGTGTGCACAGCACAATTCTTGGCACCTAGAGGATGTTCAACAAATGCTAGTTCCTTACACACACACAAACACACACACACGCACATATGTATTCAAAACAGTTATATATATATGTATGTATATATGTATTTATATATATATTTATATATATATGTGTGTGTGTGTGTGTATGTATTCAAAGCAGTTTTCAGGTTGATTTTATGGGGAGAATGATGCTAACAGAAACATGAGGTAGACTTAAGCTAGCATCCAATAGGCTTGAAAAGGGTGAGATCAATTATACATTGTAAATATACAGATATAGGTCTTCTTATAATTAAAAATAAGAATCTAACAAAAATAATCATAGATTTGTATGATGATCTAGTTTGCTAGCAGTCATGGATGCATCAGATTCATCTCTGCCTTCATCTTGAAATGAAGATGATGTTTTCCCTGTGTGTGCACCTTTGTCTAAATTTCCCCTTTGTATCAGAACAATTATCTTGGGCTGGGGCCCACCCTAATGACTTTATCTTAAGTTGATTATCTGCAAAGACACTATTTCCAAATAAGGTCACATTCATGAATACTGGGGGGGATAGGACTTAAACAACTTTTTTAAAAATTCTAATTTAAAAATTTTAATATATGGTGTTATATTAGTTTTCAGTGTACAATATAGTGATTCAGTACTTCTGCATATTACTCAATGCTCATTATGATAAATTCACTCTTAATTCCCTTCACCTATTTCACCCATCCTCCTACACACCTCTCCTCTAGCATCCATCAATTTTTGTTGTTGTTGTTGCTGTTGTTATTCATTTGAGTCTTTTAAAATCAATTTTGTTGATCTTGTTAAAGAACCAGCTCCTGGTTTCATTGATCTGTTGTATTATTTTTTAGCTTCTGTATCATTTATTTTTGCTCTAATTTTTATTATTTTCTGCCTTTTGCTGGGGTTGGGTTTTGATCTTTTTTTCATCTCCTTTAGATGTGTAGTTGGGTTGTTTATTTGAGATCTTTCTTGATTCTTGAGGTAGGCTGGTAATTGCTATAAATCTCCCTCTTAGAACCACTTTTGCTACATCCCAAAGATTTTGGACTATTCTGTTTTCATTTTCATTTGTCTCCCTGTATTTTTAAAATTTCCTCTTTCATTTCTTGTTTGACCCATTCATTGTTTAGTAACATGCTGCTTAACCTTTGTGTATGTTCTGTCCAGATTTTTACTTGTGATTAATTCGTAGAATTGTGGTTGGAAAAGATGCATGGTATGATTTTATTATTATTTTTTTAATCGTTGAGACTTGTATTGTGACCTAACATGTAATCTGTTCTGGAGAATATCCCATGTGCACTTGAAAAGAACGTGTATTCCATTGTTTTAAAATGAAATGTTCTGAATATATCTATTAGATCCATCTGGTTCCATGTGTCAATCAAAGTCACTATTTCCTTATTGAGTTTATGTTTGGATGATCTATCTATTGGGTAGTAAAGTACCCTACTATTATGTATTCATTTTTGTTATTAGCTACTTTATGGTTTTGGGTGCTATATTGTTGGATGCATAAATATTTACAATTCTGATGTCTTCTGATTGAATTGTTCCTTTTATGATTATATACTGTTCTTCTTTGTCTCATGTTGTAGTCTTTGTTTCAAACTCTATTCTGTCTGATGTAAACACTGATATCCCACCTTTCAATTCCATTTACCTGATGATAAATGTTTTTCCATACTTCACTTCCAATCTGCATGTGCCTTTAGGTATGAAATGACAGTCTTGTAGGCAGCACATAGATGGGTCTTGCTTTTTTATCCATTCAGTCACCCTATGTCTTTTGATTGGAGCTTTTAGTTCATTTACAGTCAGATAGGTATGTATTTCATTTTGTTACTTTATTTATAGTTGTTTTTGTAGTTCTCTGTTCCTTTCTTCTCTTGCTCTCTTTTCTCACTGTTTGCTGGCCCTCTTTAGTGGTATACTCAGATTCCTTTCTCTTTATTTTTTGCATACATATTACCAGTGTTTGATTTCTGGTTACCATGAAGTTTGTATGTAGGATCTTATGCATAGAGCAGTATATATTAAACTGATGGTCGCTCAAGTTTGAATTCATTCACTAAATTTTTATTCCTTTCCCCCCATGTTTCAGGTATATGGAATTATACTTTGCATCCTTTTATTTTGTGAATACCTTAACTGATTTTGTACATATATTTAATTGTATTGCTTTTGTGCTTCCTACTTTTCTTATTCCTGCTTACAGTGTCCCCCTTAACATTTCTTGTAGGGCTGTTTTAGTAGTGATGAATTCCTTTAACTTTTATTTAGGAAACTACATTTCCTTCTATCCTGAATGAAAGCCTTGTTGGATAGAGTGTTCTTTTTTTTTAATGTTTATTTTTGAGAGAGGGAGAGACAATGTGAGTGAGGGAGGGGCAGAGAGAGAGGGAGACAGAGGATCTGAAGCAGGCTGTACACTGACAATAGAGAGCCATGCAGGGCTCGAACTCACAAACCATGGGATCATGATCTGAGCCAAAGTTGGATCTTAACTGATTGAGACACTCAGGCATCCCCAGACTATTCTTGATTACAGTTTTGTTTTTCTTTCATCACTTCCAATTTATCAAGCCACTCTTTTCTGGTCTGCAAAGTTTCTGCTGAAAAATCAGCTGTTGGACTTATGGGCCTTGTGGGCCTTCTTTGTAGCTGTTTTCTTTCTCTTGATGCTTTTAAAATTCTCTCTTGATCACTACACTTTGGCATTTTCCTTAGTATGTGACTCTGTGTGGACCTTCTTGGGTTGATTTTGTTGGGGGTTCTCTGTGCCTCCTAGATCTGGATTTCTGTTTCCTTCCCCAGATTTGGGAAGTTTTCAGCTTTTATTTCTTTAAACAAATTTTCTACCCCTCTTCCCTTTCTTTTTCTTCTGACTTCACAATAATGTGAATGTTATTACACTTGATGGTATCGCTGAATTCCCTAAGTCTATTCTCAATTTTTTATTATTCATTTTCTCTGCGTTATGCAGCATAATTGCTTTCATTACTCTGTCCTCCAGGTTGCTGATCTGTTCTTTGCTTCCTCTAGTCTAGTATTTATTCCACCTAGTGTATTTTTAATTTCAGGTATTGAATTCTTCATTTCTGATTGTTCTTTTTTTATGCTTTCTATCTCAGTGTTGAGAGTCTCACTGAGGTCCCACAGTCTTTTCTCAAGTCCAGTGAGTATCTTTATGATCATTGCTTTAAATTCTCTGTCAGATGTATTACTTATCTCTGTTTTCATTTACACCCTTCCTGTGATTTTCTCCTATTCTTTCACTTGGAAAATATTCCTCCATCTCTTCATTTGCTCTAAGTCTCTGTTTCTATACATTGGAAAAGTCACCTATATCTCCTGCTCTTGCAAGCAGTGGCCTTTTGAAGAAGACGCCCTGTAGTTCAATGTTTCCTATTTACCAGGACCTGGCACCTTAGAGATGTGTCCTGTGTCTATTGCATGTTACCTTCTGTTGTGGACGAGCTGTGTTTGCCTTTAGTCTGGCCATCTGCAATGGCTCTCTTTGCCGTTTGTGAGCAGGGTTTGGTCCCTACGATTTTTGTGGGAGAGTCTAGGGCTGCATTTTACTTGAGTTGAGTCGGAGCAGGTGTTTTCCAGAGCTACAGCTGCACCAAACTGCAGGGCACTCTTCCTGTGCTGTCCCCTGAGAAACTTGCACTGGCAGGCAGGACCTGCGATCAGATCAGTGTCTGCCTCCAGCCCACTGGGCCACAGTGGAACTGGTATGTAGGATTAGCTCCCTCCTCCCCTGGAGCAGCTATCACTTTGAAGTGGTGCTGGTCCCTGTTGAAGCTGCTTGCACACTGCCATACTTGTAGTGAAACTTTAGATGGACTCCTGTGGAGGTCAGTCTGTAGAAGAATGGGGGGGTGGCAGGGTGCAGGGCAGGGACACAGTGCTAACAGTGTGTGTGCCGGTCTGCTTCAGGAGGGGAACTGAAGCTTCTGAGTTTTCCTGGGAAAACTCCTGCCTTGGCTCGGCCAGAGAGGCAGGTCTGTAAAAGAGTGTGATTGCATGGTGTGCTTTTAGCAAGCTAGATACAGAGTGTTAGTGCTGTGCTGATGCCCTTGGATATTCCTGTGTGTAGGCTTGGACATCAGGATGGGAAATGGCGCCTGCCAGCTCTTTTGTTGTTGGAGAAGTCTCCTAGAAATCTCTACCCCTCCAGTACAGGCTAAGATTAGTAAAATCTCCCTCCTGTATACCTCGCATGTTTTTCAAACTGTTGTTTCTATGCTGTGTATCCACAGTCTATCACATCAGGCTACTTTTGACTTTTTGATAATGTCAGAGGAGAATCATCTGCTTCAGGATCACTGCAGAAAATGAAACTGTGGATAAGGGGCAGAGAGTAGATACTTTAGTAGCTTGTGCATGTATGGAGTCATTAATTTTGCTTTCAAATGAAGAATTTCCCCTTGGAAAAAAGTCACTACTTTACACATAATCATTAATTATGTCTGAATGTATATCTTCTAACAGAATACATATATGTGTGTATTGTTTTCCTTCAGTAATCATAAGTAGAAATTTCTGCATAAAAATAAGGTAAAACTAATACTTCTTAGGAGAAGAATGTACAATGCTAAAATATAAACAATCTAGGATTGTTTTAAAAATAAAAAGTCTTCTCTCAAATTGCTTCCTTAAATGTAAATTAAATAAACTTTATTAATTGGGAACTAAACTAAAATCAGAGAAAAGTCATATACTCTGAATCAATATTCTAAATTTCTTTTTTAAGAAGTGATAATTTTATTTTTCATGTATATGCCTTTCTCTATTCAAAAAGTGTGAAAAGTCAGCGGGATTTTGCAGTCTTAAAAGAGTAAATAGACTGAGAATTGTAATAGCACATGCAGAGAATGAATCATTTCTTGCTAAGAGTGGGAATGTCAACCCAACATCTGGACCACACAGCAGTGACAAGTTTTTAAAATGAAACGCAAGTTTGCAATTATAATTTTTAAATATAAAAAGAAATTATAGATTCATTATCATTTTCTATAGACCTGTTTTCTTCCTTTAAAGACTTCTAGGATTTATTAAAAATCTGAATTTATGTTCTCATCCCATCTGAGGAATTACAGAGCAAAAGGGGCAATTCTAACTTATACCTAGCAAGGGTAAGCACGCAAAATGGAACCGCTCATTCAAACTCAGGTTAGATCTTTGCCTGAAGCTTGAATAGAAAGCCTGGGGTTTCTTATTAGCTAGTCCTAATTTCTAGTCCCACCTTTAATCTCATGTTGTTTTATGAAACCATTATAGAGCAACTACAAAAGTCCTATTAATATATTCAAATTAGAGCCAAATTGCACTTATGTCAATAAACCTGGTTAATTCAGGTGAGAATATTTAATATGACTTTCATTACTTCAAATATTACAACTCAGTCTTTACAGACAGAATAGCAGCTTATAGCAATTTTATTTGTTTCTGTCTTTGTTTTCTTCTCCTCCTCAATAAAAATGATTCTCATCCTAGGTCTACATGTTTATAAGCATTTGGTAGAAGATTTATATCAGGATCGGGAAGTATATTTTTTCACTGAAAGAACTAGTTAACCTTCCTTAAAATAGCTCTTAGAATCTCCTTTTCAGTTCTACCCTTTAAAAAAAAAAATCTGACCACTTTTAATACCACTAGCATCCTTGAACCTTAAGTAATCCACTTGAAGGACTCCACTGTAATGTTGCAGGTGATGGGAAGTTTGATTCCTGGAACCTGAAAGCCAGCTTATTATATTAACCATCTGAGTGGTGGGCAGGCAGTTTTCTCCTGGACTTTATAGAAATTTGGCTGAAGTTCATTTGTTCCCTTGTCGCAGAAATTAGGTGTTGTCAAGAGACTATCAAGGACCCACCATATGGCCCACTATGATGGAGAGGTGCTCCTCTGCTCCCTGCTGATCTGGAATCAGGAAGGCTGGGTCTGATCAGAGGGTCCCTTTCATAGGGATATAAAGAGCTACCAAGATGTGCATCAAGCAACCATCTGCATCTGAAGGAAAGTTATATATGATTTTAGCAGGAGCTGATAAGTCTAAAAATCACCTATTTTTTAAAATAATAGGGATGGGATGTTGCAAAAATATCAGAGCTTGTTTAATTTGCAAAAGTACATACTATAATTAAGTCTTCTGTGTAGTTTGTGTTCAAAGTAAGTTTAAATATTTTTTTATTAGAGAGGAGGAGTGAGAGAGAGCAGAGGAGAGGTGCAGAAGGAGAATCTTTTTTTTTAATGTTTTAATTTATTTTTGAATGAGAGAGACAGTATGAGCAGGGAAGGGGCACAGAGAGAGAGGGAGACACAGAATCCAAGGTAGGCTCCAGGCTCCAGCTCTGGGCTCTCAGCACAGAGCCTGACGTGGGGCTCAAACCCACAAACCACAGGATCATGACCTGAGTCAAAGTCAGATGTCTAACCCACTGAGCCACCCAGGTGCCCCAAGCAAGAGAGAATCTTAAGCAGGCTCCACGTAAGCATGGAGCCCCATGTGGGGCTTGATCCCACAATCCGGGGATCATGATCTGAGCCAAAATTTAGAGTTGAATGATTAACCAACTGAGCCACCCAGGTGCCCATCAACCTAAGTTTATGGTAGAACATTATGGGTTTCTCACTTTCATAGAAGAATGTCTTTAAATGGGCATATTCATAAAAATGCTGCCTTTGCCTTCAATGACACTTCTTATATTTTCAGACAGATTGTTTACATTATGGCTTGTTGTTAACAACAAAGAACACATTGTGCTGGAAAGAAGGAAACATTGTGACACACAGTCATGTTCGTTCCCATTCCCATAATCCTCCTACGACAATATAATTGCTGTTTAGTTAATAAGCCTAAGTACCAGTGATGAATGTAAGTTTATGTATGGCATATTGATGATAATATCTGAGTAGGATAAGCTGCCAAATGAGAGGCAACGAAAAAGAAATATTGCAGTCCAAATTGCATTCCAAATAACTATTTTTCTCTCTCTGCAATCAAAATTGTATAGTGTACAGTTATTTCCATAAACACCCATTGGTGCTGCGGAATGAAAATAATAACTTCATGTGATTCACAGCAGATGCTGGTAACATAAACCTACACACCTGTGGTGAATAGGATTTAGTAATTTCTCCATGATTAAGGAAATGTATGCTTACTGTTCTGCAGTTGCAATGGGTTGTTTATCTTTTCTATTAGACTTGTAATTAATCATCAAGGCACGAACAGGTAGATTTAACATTCCGGGATGTAGGTTAGGGTTGGATACGGAATGTGTTGTACCATAAATGAAACACATAAAGCGCTCTCCAATATTTCTTTGTTTGCCAGCAACATGTTGGGTAAATGAGACGTAGCAAAAGGGAGGAGAATCTAAATCAGCAGTGAAAAGTGGGCCTTTCTTAGACCAGGCTAAATGGTAGATCTTCCTTTCTTGCACTTGTAAAGTTTTAATAGATCTATTTTGGTATTGTTAGTGAAAGGAGGAAATGGGTTTCTGGTAATGTAAGTGGGCAAAGTACACTTTAAACGATAACAAGATAATAAAGCAAGCATTGTCAAAGTCTGTATGAGGAGAAGCTCAAGCTCCAGTAATTCAAGGGTCCCCTAAGCAAGCCAGGGCTCTTAGCCAACTCTAGTAAAAGGTTCTAAACAGACTCTTTATGAAGCCAAAGATGTGTATAAAGGACACTTTCCCTCCTGGAAATATCAAAAGAAGAGAAGAGAGCTCAGCAGAAACATTAAAGTGGATAGATTGCTGGTAGTGTCCTGCTGTGAATAAGAATGAAGACACACCTTAAAACTGTATGTAAAAGATGAGGCTTTCTTTTTCCAAACCTGTTCTTCATAGGTTATTTTGTAAACTAGCCTCAGTGTTATACCTTCTCCACATAGGATGTGTTCATGAGTGGCTTAATCTGTTTGCGTTGATATTTTAATAATTTGCACGGGTAAGGACCCTTTCGAGGAAAGTTTTAAAGACTAACAGTAGGTTCAGCCCCTCAGAGCTTTGTATTGAGCTCTTTATTGACCAAGGAAATCACTGGAAGGTAAAAGAAAATGGACTGTTCTGACAGATAGCAGTAAGTAGTGTAGAAATCAGAAACAAACAAAACAAGGCATGAAAAGCATGTAGAAAATAAACTTTCCATTTTACAACCATCTTATATGACTATATTAAGTCATCATTTCAGTCAGAAAATTGGATTTGTTGACAATGTGAAGAAAGAATAGTGATATTCCAAAAAGATCTATAATAAAACAGTTGTTCTGATAAAGAGTTATTCAATATTCTTGCTTTTTTAAAGGAATGATTACATTTTAATCAGTGTGTTTTAAAACTATGGTCAACTAAGGTTCATAGGCCAAATGCAGCGGCTGCCTGTTTCTGTAAATAAAGTTTTATTGCAATACAGACAAGCCCATTGGTTTATTTATTGTCTATGGCTTCTTGTGAGTTACAGTAATGGCAGAGTTCAGTAGTGGTGACAGTTGTTGGACCACAAAGCCAAAAATATTTACTATCTGATCGTCTACCAAAAAAAAGTTTACCAACTCCTGGGTAAATCATTTGAATTTTCCTTTGTAGTGGTCACTTCAATTGTGAGAAATGGCAACAACCCAAATACGTGTTACTCCCGCAAATATAAAGCAATTTCTGTAAATTTTGATGAATTGTTGATTGAGGACTTACTCAAGGATTAGCATTTCTTCTAATTTCTTTACAAAATTAAAGAAAATATTTTTAAATCATTGCTCTTATTTAAATGACATTAGTTTAGAATTTAACATTCTTCTTTCTAACTCCCACGAACTCGAATGGGAAGTGTTGACTTAAAAAATGAATTGAGTAACCTTATCATACAGCACATCCTCAGCCAGTGCCTTTTCATAGTCTAAGATGTCTAGCTGCAATTTTTAGGCATTGTTTCCATACAGCAGACTTGTTTACAATTGACTAGCCCTGGGATAGTACTAAATTATTCCAACAATGCACACCTTTGGGGCTAGTAAAAAACCTTCTGAGGGGAAAAACAAAAACAACAACAAAACACAAACAAGCAAGGGTACATAAAAGTAACTTTTTCTCCTGCAAGGTTCTTCAAGTTCATAAGCCTCATAGGCATAGGTAAAAGAGAATTCCTAGACAAATAATAGGTAGGAGATCCAAATGCATGTAACTAATAATTATGCTCACTCTTTTTAATACATATATCTCTACCTACAATGACATCAGGTATCATGAACGTCTGAAAAGGAAAGCCCACCAAAAAATATCTACCAAGCAACCGTAGTGTTTGCTGGCCTATATGTGCATTTTGTTACGTATTCAGAAAACACATAAACGAGCATGTTTTGGGGAATTTGTGATGATCAAAGTGTTCTCTCAAAAATGCAGGGCTACTTAACCACTCATTTTTACAGACAATGGGTATGGTTAAAATGACTTTCTGAAGAAACAGCCCACAGTGCATATTTAGCATCTTAAAATGCCATATCAGCTGCTTAGAACTCTGAGATGTCGGAGGTGTGCGTAACTGCCTCTCATTTAATAAATGGTCATTATTTTTTTTTTCTAAAGAGAATCTAAAGTTAGCTTTGTTCTTGCCTTTCCCCTGCCTCCTCAGTTCCATGTGCCCCTGCAGTATACAGTGCATACTTTCTGCCCTCCCACTCTAGCTCTGACTGACTTTGAAATTATATCAGAAACAGTGGGGGCAAGGGGGAATCTATGTTGTGTTTCAAAACTAAATAATGAGGCAGTTTGCTCAATAGGGATATTCAGGATGTTTTTATTTTCCCCTCTGTATAACATTTGTAATCTCTGCTAGCTCTTGTTGGTATAGAGTTTTCTATAATCTTTTCTTGTTCGCTATTTGAGGATTCTGAAAATGTATTGTATTTTCTTGTAACAAATAAGCATTTTTAAAGGTCTGTGGCTTCTGCTCTGAGTCTGTGTATACAGCAAGTAGCAGATGGAATTTTCACTCTGATAACTGTGAAGAACTACTCTTCACATATAAAAATAACAGTGCAGATGAGATGTCCCTTTCCAGATATGTTTCAGCCATGTCTGGAGCATAGTACCCACAACTCTGTTCTTAACACACCCAGTTTTTAGAAGTTCTACCCAGTGCGCCATGCAAAATGCACGAAGTGGGTGTTTTTTTTTTTTGTATTAATATGGACTCATATGATGAGAGATTACAGCCTCTGGATAACTCACTAATCATTAAAGTTAAAAAGAATCTGATAGTGCATTCTTCCCTTTATACCAGTGTTTCTTTCTCAAAGAAAATGCAGAGAAATGCAGAGAAGCTGCTCTTAAAATGGCATCTCTGTTTTTGGCAGCATTACCATGTATGACTTAAAAGTGAACACCAAATTACAATTGAGAAACTTAGAGGTGATTCCTCTTCTTTGGAAAGTGTAATTTAGACCTTGGTCACGGTTCAGGCCAGCAATATAGAAGAGTAACGAGAAGCATGGGCTCTGGAGATAAAATTATTACAAAGTTTACATAAAATCATGTTAGCAAGGACTTCGCGCAGTGCTGGACACAGAGTAAATGCATATACTAATAAAAATATGCCTGGGGGTATAAGGGTGGCTCAGTCGATTGAGCATCCGACTTTGGCTCAGGTCATAATCTCATGGTTCATGAGTTCAAGTCCCGCATCCGGCTGGCTACTGTCAGCGCAGAGCCCATTTTGGATCCTCTGTTTCCCTGTCTCCCTGCTCCTCCGCCACTTGCAGTCTCACTTCTCTATCTCTCAAATTTAACCATTTAAAAAATCGCCTGTTGTTTTATTGTTGTTGTTATTACTAACCCTTCTCTTCCTCCTTCTAACTTTACTACAGTAGCATGATGAAGTTGGTTTTGAGGGGGCATATTAGAACCAAAATAGTTTTCTTCTTCAACTTCAGTATCTTGTTTGCACTCGGGAATTGCCTGTGTGTCTGATTTATATATGGTTCCAACTAATGCCTCATGACCCAGTGTACCAAGTGATACCTCATTCCCTGATTTTGTGGTTATAAATTATGAATATAAAATTGGGATTGGTAAGATTAAGCCATAATCTTTCAGGAAGTATGGGAAAGCTAGTATAGAGATTAACATTAATTTAAGTGATTACTTTTCTGTTTGTACATATTACTATCTCTGTAGGCAAAGAGATTAGATTCACTACCCATAGTTACCGCTCAAAAAAAGGGGGTTCCAGTTCTGCACTACACTGGATTCATTGCCCAGTGTAGTTTAATGAGCAGGCAGGACTCTCAGTCTGTATAATGTACAAATAATATGATTTTACAGTTTAATTTCTATTTTAAAGCCCTAAAACCTAAGGATAAGTAAAATTTCATTCTGTTAGAGCTCCCTTTTTTTCCAAGGCTTGTGACTAATTTCCAGGTACTTCCACAGTGCCAAGTCTTTGTTGCGAGTGGGAGGCCCTTGAATCATCTGTTCACTCGGATGCTGGCTAATGCCGTTATGACCCATCATATCCTATTATCTCAAAAATCACACTTCTCTTTCCTCGTGTTCCCTGTTTCTCTCTGCATGGCTTCTCAGGAACTGAAGCACTCTCAAGTAATTCTGTGCAATGTTCTGAAACTACCAAAGGATTTGCACTTTTGACATATAAAAGCTGGATTCATAGTGTTCATTTTTGGGTTTTCAACCTCTTGCATATGTCCCTTTTGGAGGAAACTGACACCTGATCAAGTTTTTCCTTTAAGGGTGAGGGAAGGAAAGAGAAAATACCAGGCGGGAACAAAAGTTAATTTTTCAAACATTGTCCTTCCACGTGAGTTAGTGCACAATAACCCCCAACCCACATTCCCAGACCCCCATCTTAAGGCATAACATCCAAACCACAAATATGGTTATACATGAGGTTGTCACCTTTATGAGGAGAAGAGTCCTCTGTGTTCACTAGGGTAGAGCCATGGAGCTATACTCATGATCTCTCCATAGTTGTGCAATGTTTTCTCTGATGCACAGGCTCTAAATGGAAAAGAGAAGTATGCAGAAAGGAGCCCAAATGTCCAAAATTCAGAAGGTATCATTTTCAGTGAATCATTGTATAGATAGGTCATGGAAAAGAATTCAGTAGGAAATGGAAACTTCTTGGACTACTCTTAAATGGGCCAGTATACAGGATGACCTTATGAAGCTAAATCTATTGCTATCTCTAAATCCTAATCACTTTAAATCACTCTTAGTTATATTGACTTTCAGGCTGAAATACTACTGATAAGCATTCTGATACTACCAGGTATGAAGAAAAATCCTTGAGGTAAGAAATTTGCAAGAGTATAAAAAGGAAGTTAGAAGGTTGTGGATCTTCTTTGTTATCCTCCTCGCCTTTAAATTTTTTTTTTTTCCATGAGGGATAGGATGTCATTGACTAACATGAGGGAAACTGTGAGTCTACGATCTACCCTCACTTCCATATACAAACCTCAGATAAATATGCAGATGGTATAACTAGTATTTCCCATAGTTAGATGAGATTCAAGAGAGCATTTCTTCCTGTCTCATCTCATGTTTACAGGCCATTGTTCTCCTCCAGCTTGAGGGCATGACATTCAAGTGCTGGAACTCACCTTACCCATGGCCAAACAACACTCCATTATCAGAGTAGACTGATGTCTTTGGCCGACTTTCCACTTGCTGAGGCTCATTTCTCATCTTTATCCTGCAGCATACGTTACTTGGAGCATATTGGGCTGTTCGACAGACATTTGGCAGAAGTTCTAAATAGAAGGCTTGAAATACTTCTGTAGAATATACTTTACCATTTTTGATATCTGATAAAAGAAAAAAAAACATATAAATACCTACATTGCTTTACACCAAGTCATCCCCTTCCCAATCTTGACATAGCTTTCCTCTGTACCTCTCCTTTTTATAAAATTTAAGAAAAGAAAATTTTGATACAGTAGAAATGCTTAACATCGTGAATCCCTATGCTAGACCTTGGAGCTTGAGTTTCTAGACTCTTGTATTCTAGAGCTGTTCTGTGGGCTCTATCACTAGAACACTGCGTTAGAACATGTCTACTTGTCTTCTACTAGATCTTCCCATAGAAAAGTAAAATGTGAATCAGAATTGCTTTCTTTTAAAAACAACTCAGCCTGATTCACACTTCTTCAAAAAGTTAAGGAAGCTTCTTACAGGAACTTTGTAGAGTGGTTTCCTTCTATTGAGATAAATTCAGCAAGTAAAATTAATGCAAGAAATCAGTCAAAACGGAACTAGAGGTGATTTGTAGGTGGATTTTGATAGCCTGGCTATCGTGGTAATTGAGCTGGAGCTTTTATAAAATCACATTCTCTCCTAAGAGTTACATCAGTATCAGTTTGAATTTTCTTTATTCCGACCATCATGTAGGAATTTTCAGTTAAAGCAAAAGATTAGACAGATGTCTAAAAAGAAAACAGTAAAATGAAAACAAAAGCTAACCCCCCGCACACATGTATATATACATATATGTGTGTATGTGTGTATATATATGTATAGATGTGTATATACATAATATATATTACTCATTTGATCAATAATTATTTTTGTATTTGTAGACAGTTTGAAAAGCAAAAGTGACTATATGTATTTATATTTATATGTACTTAGATGAAGGGCATAAGCCCAGAGCTAGTATTCAGTAAACAAGATGGTCACAAATGGCTTAAATGAAAACCTTGAGTATTATGTAGCTGTCATCTGCAAATAATACATTTATCAACTTTAAATGAAACAAAGAATGTTCATTTTCACCTAGAACATTGATACTCACATCCAAGTAAAACCACCCCCACTCCTGAATTTACAAAGAATCAGAATATATAAAAACCAGAATATATAAAGAGCTCCTACAACTCCTAATAGGACGGCCTGATTTTTAAAATGGGTAAAATATTTGAATAGACAAAAGAGAAGAGATATGAATGGCCATTAAGCACATAAAAGAATACTCAACATCATTAATTGGAACATACAAATTAAAACTACAATGAGATAACACTACATAGCTATTATAGTGACTGCAATCAAACAAAAAAAAACGTATTCAGGTCTATAAATACAGCGAATAAACTGATGGTTGCCAGGGAAAAGGGTGCTAGGGAAATGAGCAAACCAGGTGATGGAAAGTGAAGAGCACAGTTTTCCAGTTATCGAATGAATACAGCACAGATGTGAAAAGTACAACATAGGGATTATAGTTAGCGGTATTGTAACCATGCTGTATGGCGACAGATGGTAGCTATACTTGTGGTAAGTAGGACAGAATGTATAGAGTTGTTGAATCACTATGCTGTATATCTGAAACTAGTGTAATATTGTGTGTCAACTATACTCCAAATAATTAAAACAGACAATGTCAAATGCTGTTAAGGATTCAGAGAAACTGGAACACTCTTAGGCATTGTTGGAAATGTAAATTGGTACATTTACATTTGGAACTTTGGAAACAGTTTTCCAGTTGGTCAAAAACCTAAGGAAACCCCAGTCATAAGACCCAGCAATTGTCTCCTAGGTAATTACCCATATTAAATGAAAATATATGTCCATGTAAAAATCTGTAGGCAAGGGGCGCCTGGGTGGCTTACTCGGTTAAGCGTCAGACTTTCGCTTAGGTCATGATCTCGCGGTTCGTGGGTTCGAGCCCCGCGTCGGGCTCTGTGCTGACTGCCAGCTCAGAGCCTGGAACCTATTTCAGAGTCTGTATCTCCCTCTCTCTTTGACCCTCCCCCGCTCATGCTGTCTCTCTCTCTCTCTCTCCTAGAAATAAATTTAAAAATATATTTTAAAAAAATTAAAAAAACAACCTGTAGGCAAATCTTACAACAGCTTTATTTATTACCACTAAAAGCTTCAAACAATCTGAATGTCCAACAGTAAGGGAGTCGATAGAGGACATGTAGGATATCCATACAATGCAATACTGCTGNACCCACGAACCGTGAGATCATGACCTAAGCGAAAGTCTGACGCTTAACCAACTAAGCCACCCAGGCGCCCCTACATGGATGGATTTCTACAGCCTTATACTAAATGCAGCATCCAGAGAAGTATGTTAAATGTATAAATGCTATACATTCTTTATAATTCCATTTGTTTGACCTTCTGGAAAAGGCAGAACGATAGCGACAGAAACCAGATCAGTGTTTGCTAGGGCCAGGAAGTGGGGAGATGGGGGTTGAATACAAAGGGGTATGAGGAAACTTTTTTGGGGGCAATGAAAATATTCTATATATTGATTGTGATGGTGGTTGCAGGATTATATAAGTTGTCAAAATACAAAGAACTATATACCTTTTTAGGGTGGATTTTGCTATATTTAAATTCTATCTAGTCAACTAAAGATAAAAGAAGGAAATGGGGAAGAAAACTGTCTGCACTAGGCAAGAAGAATCTAACATCTAATAAACTAGATGGTTTTGCTCACAAATTACTGGTGGTAAATCATTTTGTCTAAAAACTCAGTGATTGCTAATTGGTACTTGAGTGCAGCTATTCAATTCATTCTACATTTGTTTCTTATCCTTTGGACTCTGCTAGGAATTCGGTGTGAATAAAGTCACATGACCGGGTAGTAAGAAACATGAAGGGATAAGAGATATATTAATTTTTAGAGAGCAATTTGATCATGAGTCCCCAGAGGTGATTACTCTGGCTTTGTGGGCAGTGGTGTGGGAAGTAGAAGATGATGAACCACAGAGTTGATAGAGGAATCGCATTATCATTTCATTTTGAGCATCAAATACTGGTGACGTATTCAATGCAATATTAATTGGGAAAGTAGGTTGCATCTACTAAAATCAAGCTTGACATGACTTTTTTTAAAGCATGGATTACTCTGATGCTCTAAAGGGCCACATGGAAATGCAAATCAGTTGTTTTACAGATTTTAACCGCAGTGTAAGGTTTTATGTTTTGAGGCTCAAAAGAATTGATTCAATTAAGCTAACAGATCCACAGAAACAGATACCATGTGACAAGATGGCCTATCTTACAGAATTAAGAACAGCTACTTATTTTGTTTTTACATGGTATTTTACTTTGGGTTTGAGCACAGAGAGAGTTCATTAAAATCCTGGCAACACTGACTCTGTAAATATGTCTTCTAAAGGGGATTATTCACTCTCCACTCTTACATCTGTCGCTCTGCTAGAATACAAAAGGAATGTACAGGTTTGGGGCAGCTCGTTCTGTTTATTTTCACCAATATCCAAATGTGTGAATGAATATAAGAAAGTTAATGTTTTAGAAAACAGTTTGTTTTTGTTCTTTTATAGTATGCATGCATTTTTATATCAATCTGTTTCAGAATAAAGCATATTTCAGCCAGAAATGGTACGCTTCAGAGACTGTGGTGTTGGTCGGCACCTATTTCATTATGTTGTATTTAAGACCCAACGTTAATGACAAAAATCTTTAAAACATTTTTGTGTTACATTAGTTGCATTACTATTCTTATTTAAATAAGAAAGAAGACTATGTCACGTATTTTAAAATAAAAGTCATTATGTCTTTGCATCTTAATGCAAAGACACAATGATTGAGGATACATAATTGAAATCACTTCTGTAACAATTGATATACTTAATTACACTGTTGGTTCCACATGCAGGTATAATTATATGAAAGCCTATTTCTTTCCTTTTGGCTTTTATTTGCTTTTAAAAATCATAGGCATATTTGATAATATTCAGCTGTTTTGGTTATTGAGTTCTACTGACTAAAAATTGTTCATCAAAGTCATATTAAATATAAAGAACTTTTAAAAGTTAGCCCTGGAGATGTAGTAAATTTTCAGGCATTTCTTATTCAACATTCAAATAGAAAATGTGTTCACTTTTTAAATAAAAAATGAGAGGAAAAGTGGAATTCAGCCTCCAATGAGAACCTGCTTTCTATGAAGAAAATGTATTGATTTTATCATGTTCTTATGAACAATGTCAAGTTGTAATTAAGTATTTGCTGAATAACTTTCATAGGCTGATTTTGTATGTCTGGGAATCACAGACTGTAACCTTGCTAATAATATTCAGACCTGCAATTAACACCTGCTTCCGAATCAGAAACAAACTAATCCTAAATAGACTTGAACATATAGATGAAATTATCTTTTCATCTATAGGCTTGTTTATTCAACACCAGCATAAAATTTTCACATTTGATTTGCATATTACATTGATGGTGTTAATTGGTACACTGGGATAACCCCTGGTGACTGACCCTCAATCAAGTGATTTTACAGCTTGCTTCCTTAATCAAACTCTATCCTATATTCCCACTCACCCCTAATGGCAACCACACTCATACAGGTCAGTCTGCTCTTCTACTCACATAGCTTTTATTATTCATTTCACACATCTCTGCTTAAAAACATTTTGTTTTCAAATCAATGTCCTCCAAATTTCCCAGAGAGGGTTATTTTCTCCCCAATTGGTAAAATGGTCTTTTTTTTTTTTCCATTTTGAGAGATTATTACAAGAATCCAACAAGAAAATTTTAGTAATATTGTTCCTACAACTTTATAAAGGCATACAAAAATTCAAGGCATTATGAGTCTTAGTCATTTTTCAAATGGAAAGGTCATGGCCTCTGAATGGATATGGATTTTCTCTAGTTTCCAGGGAAAATAGATTCAGATTGCACTCCAGGAATATTGCTTTATCTTGATCTATAATTCTGAATACCCATGTGGCTTATTTCCTTAGCATTCTAGGCTGAACAGTCTATGAACTTCAGGAATACATGTTGCCCTTAGCTTAAGTCTCCACTATAAACAGGCCTATGCTGATTATTCTTAGCCTCCTTTTCCCCGGATGTTATCTTATTCCCACTGGGTCAGTTAAAGTGGGAGGATGCCTAATGTCATTATGCCTCACTTCTAAGGAGGAAAGATCCAGTGGGAGAAAGCAGGGAAGGGGGATGCTTTTAAACAATTTGTTCCTCCTGGAAAAATATATAATTATTATTATAGAATTAGAGATGGGAATATCAGATTCTCAGAGAAAGGATTGAAAGGGTATCAATTATAAAAGTTTAAAAATGCTCATTAGATCTTTATCTCTTTCCTTATCTATCCCTTCCACTCTATAACCATAAGAAGCATACATATAGAACATAAAGTCACCTGTGAGAGGATCCATGTCTAACTCTTTGAAAACCCTATATTCTCCAGCATAGCATTTTTAAGATGAAAATGTACAAAACAAAAACTATAAAATGAGATTGTTTTCTAATTTTACTTTTTAAAAAATATAATATTGATGAAAATATGAATAAACCACCTAATCTCCAGTTGCCAAACATGTAGCACAACTGGTTAGTATGCAGACCCAGAAGGAGAGAGGCTTCAAAGATGTTAGATTTCAAAGAAAATATAATTTATGACTTATGACTACACAGGGCCAGTGTTGTGCAAATATTTAGGACCTCAGGCTATACATGCCTGGCTTTAAATTCTAGCTCAACCATTAGCCAGCTGGATGGTAAAGGACAACTTTACTAACCTCCCCAAATCTCAGTTTCCTCACCTGCCAAATGGAACATTAGTAGTTCTTATCCTCACCGAAAAGTTTAACGAGATGGTGAAAAAAAGATACAGAACCTAGAACAAGATGTGGCTCAAAAAGATGCTTGTTTTCTTTCAGTTACTTTGTGTGGAACTAGAGTTCTATTTTAGCCTGCTATTTAGCTGTCATATTTAGCCTGCTATATTTAGCCCATGTGAATTTTTTCAGAAGTGTATGTCCTTTGTAAATTAATCTTAGATAGGATTTCTAATATACATGTTGAATGTTCTAGGCAGGAATCTAATAAATGGCATGAAATAAACCATTGTTGATAGTGACAACACGCCATGAGAATAGGGAAAATGGAAAAGGTATGTAACTTTTGTATTGTTATTAACTACTCTGATAGAAAGACATCTACTCTAAAAACCTAGTATGAGGGGTGTGTGTGTGTGTGTGTGTGTGTGTGTGTGTATGTGTGTTAGTTTTGAGTTAGCCAATGCTTACTGAGTTCCTAAAAGCATGGAACACTTTTCTAGATGTAATGAGAGATAATAAAATGTGTTAAAGGCACCAATCCTTGAAAAATAGTTTATTATCATTTTGGGAAGATAAGATAGTAATTTTTGATTTTCCAGGCTGACTATTCAATTCTGCTTCACACTCCATTTGATGAGAGGGAATGCATCACCTCTCAGACAGATGTAAACAGCTAGCAACATAGCAGAGTAATTAAGAGCAGGTTCTTGAAATAAAATGTCTAGATCCGAACCTTGGCTCTGCAGCTTACTAGCTTTGAAAACTTTGGCCTCTGTTTTCCTATCTGTCTGATAAATGGGGATAACACATAATACTTATCTCATGGGGTTATTTGAAGGATTAGAGGAATGATCTTTGCTAAGGGAGTAGCATGGAGTCAGCATATAATAAATGCCAAAATTAACTTAGCTGACTTGTCAACCTAAGGTTTCTATTTTCATGCCTTAACTGGGCTTCATCAGTAATTGAAAGAGTGCTTTTAATTTCTACTAGGCTAGATTAAATAAAGATCTGAGTTCTGTCAATACGGTGCTTAATTAAGCAGACCAGATAACAGTATCCAGCACTTGAAAGCAGCTTTGTTCTGGATAAACTTGAGGGTAGCTAATATGGAATGTGGGTGAATGACTAAGCATGTGCTGGACTCTTTCAGAAGGTAATGTCGAGAGAGGCATGGCCACTGCCTCATTGAGCTCTGATGTGTTCAAGTTACAGGATCTCTCGATATGCTTTTACAAGTCCTTTGTACTGTTCTGTATGATTTGGGCCTCCGTTTGCGAATGTGACAGAAGTTCATATGCAAGTCAGTTGTTTGGAATTCAGAAGATATTTTTCAACAGTAACCATGTTGTGAGTGGTAGTTCTCAGGCCAGCCCAGGAGACTGCAATTTTAACTAAAGACTAGTATCATGTCAACTCTGCCTACCATGTGTAACAGTCACTTTGCATTTCTAGTGAGCATGCTGGAAGCCACTATGCCTGCCTGCAGTAGGGAGTCACTGGCACAATGGGACAGGCACACTGCATGTTCCGAGGCTGCCAATAGATTATTTGCTAACTCCTCATTTCTGCATAAGGTAATTGGCCTCTTTATTTCTGTACATGTGCCGAAGAGGATGTTCGAAGAATCTAAGCTCATAGTTGGAAGGAGGTTTATATTCGTTCTAGTCTAAATCACCAGATATGACCGGTGTGTCATTTGTTTGTTCTCTTACCTTCTCTGCCTCTTGAGCAGGTTTAGAGGCAGAGGTGAGGAGGATGTGTCTCCTGCACCGGGGTGTGGTAGGTTGTCCTGAAAAGAACAAGGGCCTTCAATGACAGTATTTTTGCAGATGCCCTCGCCCCTGCTCTCTGAGCCAGGAAAGGCTGCTAAAATTTTAGTTACTATTTCCGTAACTGTCAGTGACATTTGTCATATCAGTCCCCTCTCCAGACAGAACACAACTCTCCTTCCCATTCAAATGTCTTTCTCCACCACTCAGAAAAACATCACATTTTTAAAATTCCTTGTGAATGGGTGATTAATTTCATCACTGTCTTCTCTATGGGTCTAAGCATTTCTAGGATGTCAGTTTACAATTAAGATGAAAAAAAACAACAACTAAATGTAAGAAAGTCTATCTAGTAGTGTCAAAATTGGATATTCTCTCAATAGTAATTAAGAGAATATCTTTCAGCTTTTTGTTATTTTTTTCTCTGAAAGCACACATATAGCAGAAATACTGCACACACTTTGGTGGGTTGTGCTTTTTTAAATGCTACATTTCATGAAGAATTAAGATGGATTGGTATCAACATACTAAAGACTTCTGCACTAAACTGTACCAAGATATGAGCTGTCATTACTGTGGCATGGAGATTTACCCCTAAAAATATCTCATACAGAAGTGAAGGAGACATTTACAGACAGCTTTGTCACTTACACATCATCTCATGGTACAGAGATGGATCCTAGCTGCTGTGCTCATTATAAAATGATTCCCCGAATTTAGGGAGACTAGATTGTTCCAATTAAATGGTTAATATCGATGGATACACTAGCTTTGGTGTTTCTTTAACTTCTCTCTGTAGAGTTTTGTGATCTAGTGACTTCCTCTTAGCTTTCTGCTTTTACATGTTTGATTTTGCACTTTGGCTTCATATTGTTTATTTGGCAACAGAAGCAGCTTAGTGCCAAATGTGTAATACATTACTCGATACACCTTAGCTTTTATAAACCAAGAATCAATGCAGCTGCATAGTTCCACCTTTGACTTGCTGTTTTCAACAGAAATTATGTGTGTGGAATGATATTACAAAATGAAACTGCCTCTACCATTTTGGCAACAGCTGGAATGCCCTGGACAAAGCAAAGTGATTGGTGATCTTGGTTACTCCTTATCTTCCTTCCCTATGTCCTCCCCAAAACTGGCCAAGTCATGGGGTAGGTAGCACCAGGTATCCCCAGTCAGCACTATTCTCTTCCCTCACTACATCCCATATTTCTGTCCTTTTCCATCTCCAATTCCAGACTTAGAATGTTGCCTTCACATTTTGAAATAAGATGACAAAGAATAAGCAGTTAGAAGGCGCTCTTGAGAGAGATCTCTCAAGATGTCATTCTTTCTCTTCATTTATCTTCAATTTCTCTCTCCTCTCTTGTTCCAAATTAAGTACATCCTTGTTCTCTACTTTTCAGATATGATAAAACAGCCAATTAAAAAAAAAAAAAAACCAGTTACATAACATTTGTCTTGACCCCACTTCCTTCTACCATCAGTTTCACGTGGGAGAGTGGAGAAGGAAGATGGAGGGCTTAGAAGGGTGAAATCGGAGGGAAAAACTGCCAGAGATTTCTTAAGGGGATTTTGGAGATCAGAAATCCTGGTTGAAAAAATGCCTGATAGAGTGAATTTTTATTTGTGATACGAAGACCAGTTGGTGACTTTTGCTTCCAGGTTGATTATGGGTAACACAAAAGGCTACCCTTGAAGCCAAGCCACATTGGTTTAGAATCATAAACTTAATCCATTATAAAGCCCATTAAAATACATCCTCCAGATGCCTCTCTCTCTTTCTTCATCCTCCAGATGTCTCTTCTCTTATTCCTGCCATCTTAGCCTCTTTCTCAGCCTAAATCCATCTCTATTTCTTTCTATTCCACCACATAATTAATCTTCCTAAAACACTACTTAGATGACACTACCCTGGTCAAACATCCCGGAAGCAGGGAGACTTGGCTGCCCCCTGCTTAAGTTTGCAGTGTAATATTATTAAACAGTCTTACAGTGAAAGACTGTAATATATCATCAACTCTCAATCATTTATCCAACTGGCCTCCATTAGTTATCTTCTACTACAAAAAAACTGAGCATTTTATCTAAATGAATATGGTCAAAGATGTTTCCAGACCACATTGATTTGCCAACAGGGACTTGTTAAGAAGTAGAATCCAAGTCATTGGAATTAAATTCCTTTCCTAGGTGAACATTCTGTTCTTCTATAATACCATTTATATCTTCTACGTACAAGCTGACTAGTCAAGTGTTAGCTGAAACTACATTAATGTAATTTCTGTCCTATTTAAAGAAAAAGAAACATATTCTATATTCCCAATAACTCCTCTTTCTACAAATTGTCCTCTTGGCTATTAGTGGTCAAGCTGGACAACCTGGAGGTCCCAAAAGCACCACTTGGGAACTTGTGGAAAGTGCTACTTCTCAGCCCTCACGCAGGATCTAGAATTGGAATCTCTGGTGGTGAAGTTCAGAAATCTGTGTTTTTACAAACACCTGATTTTGATGTATGCTAACCTTTCAGGGACTCTAATGCCTACTGATTTGGAGTTCATTTTTCAAAATAAAGTATGATTTGGTATTTAAAAAATACTTTTCTAGGTCATACCTGCTGCAGAAAAAGTGAGTATGAGTTATTAGGATCTATTAATAATCTGAGACACAATCTGAAATATTTGGAAAGTGAACTCCATGCATCCTAGCCATTCAAATAGATAAAATCATATCCATGTATACATATATCTAAAAATAAAATATTGCTATTCTTTTCTAGTCATGGTTTAAAGAGCTTTACATATATTAACTCCTTCAATCCTCAGAATAAACTTTAGAGGTATTATTAATCCCCCATTTTACAAATGAGGAAAGCAATGCTCAGATAGTTTAAGTAAACTAACCAACGTTACAAAGCTAGTTGGGAAAAAGCAGAAATTTGAATCAGGTAATTTTCAACATGCCTTTAACCACTACTTTATGTAAGCTATTAAGTAAATATCCTCTACTTAGGGCTATTTTATTTTCAAAAATATAACTATCATTATAATCAGAATTTTAAACATTTATGTAAAACTTGAAGTATCCCCCCCATTGTGTTTTATTTGATCTTTATTACTTCCAATTGATACTAGATGAATTGAGGCTTAAAGTGACTATATAATAATTTCATATAATTATTGCACTGTTTGAGCACATCTGTTTTTGAGTAGAATGCACTTTCCTTACACTTCTAAAAAAATTATCAATGTAAATTCATTGATAAATTAGCATAAATGCATATCAGAAGATAGAAGACTAGATTTTTATTCCATGCAGACACAGTGATAGTAAATAAAACATCTCAGATGTTAAGTATAAAAATCATGTTATTTATGACTAGTAAATACCATCATCATCTTATCTTCTAAGGTTGATAAGTAGAATCTTTCTCTAAAATGTAGCTAATATATTTTTATGTTTATAAAAGTACTAATAGCTAATATATTAGAATTTGCAACTTGAATTATTATGAAGGTTTAAAGTATAATCTTTGTTATCTACATGTGTTAGTATGAATTGCTCTGCAGTGTATCAAACAGATATCTGATGCAAATTAACATGGGCAAACATTCAGTAAATGGTCTGGACCAGTCATCTAGAATGTAGTTATTTTAAGGATTTTTTTTTAAATGAAAATAGAAGCAACTTGTCTTACTTAGTAAATATTAAAATTAGAATATGTTTTTTTTAAGCCAACTTTCCATCAATCCACCATTATTTTAACACTGTCTTAAAAACAATGGCTTCCCCCACCAACCCATAGTCCCATGCAAACACATTTGAAAATACTCAGTAACTCAAAAGTGCTGTGAGGGTAAACTGCCTCTTGGGGATTCCATCTCCATTTGACTTAATGTTGACTGCTTAATCATATTATCAACTTCTCCAACAGGCCTGCATAATTGACTCCATAGCAGAAAAGAGTAAACAGCTTACCTTGCAATTCCAGTTTCTTAAGAAGCCCATTACATTCCTGGAAACATCAAAAGATTTGTCAGCACTTCCATTATCAATCTCCATTTTCTAGAGTTGATAGCTGGCTATAAAATTTTTCTCTGGGTTTAAAATTGGCATTTAATAGTTTGACATGGAATAAACGTGGTCATATTCTGGGAGAGGGTGGGGTTCTTTTGCTGTGCAATTCACATTAGGTAAATTGTTATTTCCCAAAATATGGCAAGCCATCATAATAATCACTGCCATTTATTTAGTGCCTATTTCCTGTGAGGCATGTTATATACACTATACTGAATTCATTTTAGCCAACTCAATAAAGAAGGTGGTGTTATCCTTAGTTTGCAGATGAGGAAACTGATGCTTAGAGCAGTAAAGTCCTTTTCCAAGCTTATCCAGTGAGAAACTGACTTAAATTCAGATTTAGAGTACCATGGAGCTTCATAGTATGGGATTGCTGATTAACCTCACCCATGTGGACGGAGTAAGCAGGAGGGACAAGAGCTAACAACAAAAAATAGGATCTTTACATTTCAACAGTCAACCTTTTTCACCTCAATTGCCAGAGGCTACTGTCTCATTTCCTAGCCAATTATAGCTCTTATGGATATTTTTGCTGCCTATCTTGAAGGGAAAAATTATACTACTAAGTCAGAATTAGAAAAAGACATTCCACTCGTTTGACAGCTTGCCATGTTTCTGCAACAAACAACTATATGATTAGAGAAAATGAAATTTGGAAATAATTACCTTAATCCAAAGTATGAACTAATCAGTGTCGGTGTACTTATTAAAATGAAGCTCACAATAGTTATAATTCACTAACTTAAATAACAATCATCTCCCACATACGTTCTTTATGACTTCTTCAGCAAAAGCTCTGTAAATACTTGCTCACAGAGAAAGTTTAGGCAACTGACATCTAGACTAATATGACAGATCACATGGCTCAGCAGGTTGGAAATTCATTTTAACTTACAAATACATCTAAAATTGTTCTGTGAGTAAGTGCTGAATGGTGTTGATGGTTATGTTAATTCTGTGGCATCTTGACTTTGGGGGTGAAAGCGAATTCAGAGACAAGAAAAATCACATTCCTGTTTTAAAAGGCAGAATATGTTGGCCTGACTGAAAATTTCTGTTTCCAGTCATGACCATTGTATTTCTGTTTCCAGTGATGGCCATCAGTATCAACATCAGAGATTTATTAGGTATCTACCAGGTGAGTAGTGCTATACAAGTTGTCCTCAGAAAGAGGTTAAGGCAAACTCATATATCCTTGATGTACCCTGTTTGGCCAAGGCCCATTGATTTGATCCCTTTGTCGGTCGGTCTTCTTGATTAATTGTGAAGTGATCAATTGGAATAACTAAGCAGTATCAGAACTGAGCACTTCACAGCAAGATTAGTCAAACTGCCTCTGGCTATGTCCTTTAAAATTGTCAACATTTAATTTCACCCCCCACCCCACTCTATGATGTTTTAAATCCATTAGAGAGGCAATACCATCAAATATTTCATCGGCATAGATATAGGGATAACCAACTCTTAATTAAGCTGAGACTGATTTCATGTAGGGAAATGCTGATTTTTCAATTTTTAATTGAGAAGATCTGATTAGAAATTTTAAGCTGATTAGAAATCTTTAGATGATACTTAGATGATAGGTATGAACTTGATTGGCTTTTATTTCCACAGACTGCCTATAATTTAGTAGTGGCTGAAAGAAAATGTATAAAAATACAAAGATTCTAACAGTTAATTTCAGCCCCCAAACTGGATGATTTTAGACACCTGAGGGAAAGTGAGACTCAAAAACAGTACATTTTATAAAAGAACAGTCATCACTAAAAACAGTAATGCTCTAGCAGAGATACTTAATCAGAAAAGCTGACCCAGTTTTCCTGGCTAAAAGGCCACCGGCAAGCCTGTTCCTTGGCAAGCAGAATGGTTCTTACAGCCATAGTAGCAGACAAATCTGGGTTTGAATTTATAGTTCTCCTTTTTCCCTGAATAAAGACATACTCTAAAAGTTTAAGTGATGAACGAGTATCTCTTATATACTTTCTGCTTTACTCCTATGAGTCTTTGATGATTTCTAGAGCCCTGAAGATTGTGGGGCTCCCAGGGAGTGAGTGGGGTGAATAGGAAGCCCCAAGTTGATGGATTAAAAATGAAAATGCCTCTGATTCTGAAATCCGTGTAAGGACAACGTGTCTTATGCCATTTGGCTTATCTGTGTCTGATCCTCATCTGGTGCTCTGCACGTCTTATGAATTCTACCCACAGGATTTTGACTTAATTAGAGAAAACTCATACCTGAGTTTTAGTTGTCTTAGTCATGTTTTTGTCCCTGTTTGACAGTCTTAGGGAACTGCCTAATACAAACTGAAGAGGAAAACTTTAGGACAAGTACACGTGTGTCTGCTTTGGTCTTGCTTCTTGTTGTTGCATCTGACAAGGTCTTGGTTGGCCTCCTGGGGGTCAGAAACTGAAGGTCTAATTCCTTCTACACAAGGCCAGAGGACAGTCTGACCAGAATGGCTCGTTATGGCCTCAAAGAGCCACAAAGGGGTGGTAGCGATCCCTCTTGTTGATTCAGAAACCCCAATTCATATGAAGGAAGTGAACTAGAAACCAAGGTAGATTACCACGATATTTAATATGATAGACTGGCTAATTGTTCACCACATCCATTTTTCTTCTTTCTTGGCACATATTAGTCCACTTTTCTCAGTCTTCTTTGCAGAGAGAAGTGGCTGTGTTGACTGAATTCTAACCAACAAAATCTGAACTGACATAAAATGGAATGTTTCTATATCTGAGACATAAAATTTCTTTCTCCTATGAAGTTTCCTAATGATTAGCAATGTTGAGCACCTTTTTATATGTCTGTTGACCATTGATATACCTCTTTTGGAGAAACTGAAATTAAAATTTTTTGGCCGTTTCTAAATTGGGTTATTGTTTTTTATGCTGTTGAGTTATAGAAGTTTTCATATTATTTTTACATTAAGTGCTTATCAACTACAGGTTTGCAAACATTTTCTCCTAGTCTATAGGTTGCCTTTGCATTTTGTTGGTCATTTCCTGTGTGATGAAGAAGACTTTTAGTTTGATATAGTCTCACTTGTCTATTTTTGCTCTTGTTGCCTGTGTTTTAGGTGTCATATAAAAAAACACACAAATTATTAGTAAAAAACAGTATCAAGAAGCTTGTTCCTTACATTTTTTCCCTAGGAGTTTTACAGTTTCAGGTCTTATGTGTAAATATTTAATCTGGATGGATGGCCAACAAATCAATGAAAAGATGCTCAATATCACTCATCATCAGGGAAATGTAAGTCACCTAACACCTGTTAGGATGGCTATTATTTAAAAATAGAAACAGTATTGGAGAGGATATGCAGAAATTAGAACAAATTGTGTATTATTGGTGGGAATGTAAAATGGTGCAACCACTGTGGCAAACAGCATGGAGCATCCTCAAAAATTTAAAAATAGAACTGCCTTATGATCTATCAATCCTACTTGCATGTGTATATATCCAAAGAGCTGAAATCAAGATTCTTAAGAGATACTTACACTATCATGTTCATTGCACCATTATTCACATGAGCCAAGGTATGAAAGCAACTAAATGTCCATCAGCAGATGAATGGTTAAAGAATATGTTTAATATACACACAATGGGATGTTATTCAGCCTGAAAACAAGAAGGAAATCCTATCTTATGCAACAACATGGACAGACCTGGACAACAGTATGCTAAGTTAAATAATGAAACATAGAAGAACAAACATTACACAATTGCACTTATCCAAGAAATGTAAAATAGTTACATTCATTGAAGCAGAGAGTAGAAGGATTGCTCTAGGGGCTGAGGGGAGGGGGGAATGGAACAGGACAAAGAGGTTCTAGAGATGTGCTGAACCACATCATGCCTATAGTTCACAATACTCTAGTGTGCACTTAAATATTTAAGAGTATAGATCACATATAAATATTCCTACTATAATTAAAAACAAACAACAACAAAAACCCTCCTGTACAGAATTCTTTACACTCTTTCCCCACTCCAAAAGCATGAGGCCAATGTGAATGGAAACTAAATCCTTGTACTATAATTTGGATAAGAGCTTTAGGTCAGGAAAATCTATGGCAAACTTTAAATGATGGAGAAATAAAACTCTGCACTATCAAAATGCTAAATATTTTGTGTTCATATCTTTAAAGAGTTATTACCTAAAGCGATATAGCCTTTTGTATGTGGAAATGAGGTGTTGCCAAAACAAAAACTGAGTGATGTGACATTGGTTTAGTAGTCAAAGAAAACCAAGAAGGATACTAATACTAAGGAGCTGAAAGATGGAAAGATATTTGGTATGTAAGACATTTGGTAAAACAACTGTTACCTGTGGTACTTGGAATGCATATTAAGTAAATACTAATGCTTTAGACCTTGGGACAGTGATTGGGAACAGTTGATGTGTTGGCTTTCACTTTTGCTTTTTGAAAAATGTTACAAGAAAGAGATAATCTNACTTGTGGGGATGAGCACTGGGTGTTATATGGAAACCAGTTTGACATTAAACTATTTGTAAAATAAAAAAATAATAAAAATAAAACAATAGAAACAAAAAATAAAATAAATAAATAAAACATTAAAAAAAAAAGAAAGAGATAAACTCATGAAAGAATTTTACATTTTACAAGCCATTTTACAAGCAGAATTGAAAAGGAATAGAAAGAATCCAGAAACTAGGACCAAAAATGGTGGTAAAAACTGATTATTCCTAGATCCCCAAAAGTAAGAGAGAAGATTTTTTTCAAATCTTGAGAGACAAGTTCTGGATAAGGTTTCTCTGATGTACAAAGTTACTGTGCCTATGCAAAAATCAGGTCAGCAATGTAAATTTCTCATCTCTTGTTTTAGGTATCCTGAAATCACTAGTTGACCATTAAGTCAAGGAAAAATAGGACATTTTTGAGAATAGCAAATAAAGTTGGCTTAAGCATTATGTCTTAGGAAGGAATTTTAGGTATTTTTTGGCACATGGAATTCACTAGAAACAAGCCAGGAATCTACTCAGACTTTGAAAACATTTATTTTGCTAAATGAATTTATGAACTTACTCCCCAAATTTGTTTGACCCTTAAAATATTTCATCCCCAATATTGCCCAAAGAGGAAACACTATATATTAGAATTTCATGTGAATTAACAGCAAATAGGAATATTTATCGACACATGCCAACAAAAATTTTAAAGTATCATGCTACAAAAAATTACCCCCCCCCCATTCTTTGATATAAAAGCTATCTCTAGGCAGGTTAAACAAAAACAAAATAAAAACTTACGGATTATAAAGTAGAAGGAAAATTCCAACTGACTATGATTTCTCATCTATAACACTAAATGCCTGAAGAAAATGGAGCAGTGGTTTTGAGTCAAAAATCTAACATCCAATCTTGTAACTTATGTGTGAAGGTGAGAATATAGTTTTCTCAAATATGTTAAGAATTATATTATTCAATATTATTCCTGAAACATTTGATAAAATATAAAACATCAAAATGAAAGAACAAAAAAGAAAAAACAAAATTAACCTGTCAAGAATTAGGGACTGATCGTTTTAGTGGAAGGTCAATGAACATTAAATCTATATAAAATAAAGCTCAAAAATAATTTTTAAGACTGAAGATTTATTATTATATTATTTTAGTAATAATTCATATCTAACCCTTTTATTTGTAATGGCCCAAATGTGAGGAGAGTAATGTAGTGAAGGCAAGTAAAACTGAGCTAATTTTCTTGAGTTTATAAAGGCAGGACAAATAAAAATTGTTAGTCTCATGGCTATGATTTTTTTAATAGGTGCTTTTAAAAGATGTAAATATAAATAGTAAGAAAATTAAAAAAAACAAACTGAATAGTCTGCAGTGTACTGGAGGATACAAAATGATTTATAAGTATAACTTAGCACAGAGAAAACCAAGGAGTTGGCAAAATGCCTTGAATAAAGAATGGAACAGATAACAGGGGTGAAACCAAATATATTGATACTTTATATAATGAAATAAACCATCATGTTAAATTCAAACCCTCCAATGGTTCAAATAACACAGCTTTAGATTTTTATCATAAAAAATTAAAAGCTAAAATGTGAAAGGGTGTAAAGAGTTTCTGGTAAAGCAGTAAATTGATCACATTTCTTTACCTGACCTCTTTTTTTTTCTTAGTGATTCAAAATTCTATATATTTCTCAGTGCTCATCATGGTAATTGATGAGTACTTTCTTTCTCCTCTCTACCTATTTCAGCCATCACCCCACCTACCTCCCCTCTGGTAACCAGCAGTTCTCTGTATTTAAGAGTCTGGTTTTTTGTCCCCTTTTTTATTTGTTCATTTGTTCTGTTTTTTTAAATTCCACTGAAATTCACTTAAATGAGTGAAATCGTATGGTATTTGTCTTTCTCAGAGTTTTTACATATTTCACTTAGCATTATACCTTCTAGGTCTATCCATTTGTTGCAAATGACAAGATTTCCTTCTTTTTATGGCTGAATAATGTTCCATTGGGTATAAAAGATACTTCTATATCCATTCATCTGTCTATGTACACATGGGTGGCTTCCATAATTTGACTAATGTAAGTAATCTTGCAATAAACAAAGGAGTACATATATCTTTTTTGTACTGTTTGGTATTTTTGGTGTTTTTTTTTTCAAATATCATTTTGAATTAACGTTTTCATATTCTTTGAGTAAGTACCCAGTAGTGAAATTACTGGACCTTACGGTAATTCTAATTTAAAATTTTTGAGGAATCTCCATACTGTTTTCCACAATGGCCGTACCAGTTTGCATTTCCACCAACAGTGCAGGAGGGTTCCTTCTTCACCACATCCTCGCATTTGAGGACCCTTGTTATTTCCTCGCCAACACTTGTTATTTCCTGTGTTTTTGATTTTAGCCATTCTAACAGGTATGAGGTGATATCTCATCATAATTTTAATTTGCTTTTCTTTGGTGATTAGTGCTATTAAGCCTCTTTTCATGTGTCTGTTGGCCATTTGTATAGCTTCTTTGAGAAAATGTCTATTCAGTTTCTCTGCCCATTTTTACATCAGATTCTTTATTTTTTGGTGTTGAGTTGTCTAAGTTCTTTATTTATTTTAGATATTAACCCCTTATTATATATATCATTGGCAAATAAATTTTCCCATTCAGTTGGCTGCCTTTCTGTTTTGTTGATGGTTTCCTTAGTTGTGCAGTCTTTTTATTTGGGTATGGTCCCAATAGTTTAATTTTGGTTTGTTTCCCTTGCCGATCTTTAACTCTCCTCTAAAAATACACACACACAATAAAGTAAGAAGAAAAAATGCTTAGAAGAATAAATAGGTGTGATACAATCTTAGATGTTAAAAAAACAAGGGAATAATTGGTTATAGATTTTGCAGGCAAAAGAATGCTAAAACCTGGTACAAGCAAGTTGAGTTTAAAAGAAAGTATAAACATTGAATGGTAAGATTCACTAGTCCCTTTCTTAACTTGGATTCTTTCATCTTCGTACCCAAATTTATTATTGTCCCTTCTCACTCCTCAAGCTAGCAAAGGATTAGAAGAGTCCTCCTCATCTGTAAAACAAATAAGTATGTATATGTATGTATGCATATGTAATTTATACTAATATATAAGTTAATATTATTTTATATGTTTATATTTATGTAAATTAATAAAGCTATCAATATTTATACACATAGTGTATACATATACAAACTTAGAAATTACCCAAAGAAATTGAATAGCCACTCTTTCTTTTACTCTGAAGCTACTTGCTCATTTAGAAAGATCTACAACCAGCTTCTTAATGTCTCATTTGAGATGCCAAAGATCTCCAGGAAGTTGAGGAAAGGTTCTACTATTATAGTCACAGACTAAAACAAAGCCTCAAAAATCAGTAAAATTTAATATCTTTAGAGCAATATGAGAAGTATTAATACCAATAAAACAAATGCAGGTTGTTTGTTAAATGAAGATACTCAGAGAATGAGAAGAACTCAGCCTCGAAAATTTCTTTTAAAAGTAGAGAACCAAAAATTATACAGAGACATATATAATATGTATATAATTAGTAGAAGTGTATGAAGAAGAAAATAGCACTAAAAGAAAACAAAGGGGAACACTAGAGAAAAGAAAATAAGTGGACTAGTCCATAAACACCAATATCTGAATATTTGGAAAGGGAGAATAGCAAAAACTTGTGGGAGAAATTATCAAAGCAATAATTCAATACATTTTTCTTGAATTGAAGAGCCAGAGTACCCAGATTAAGAGGATCTACTAAGCACCCAGCTCGAGAATGAAAAAAATCATACTCCAAGAGGTATCATTGTGAAACTTCAGAAGAGAGTATCAGGGATATGTTACACTAGAATCTTTCAGAGGAAAAAAAAATCAAAAGGCAGCCAAACTAATGGGCTTTTCAAAAGCAACTTTGGGTACTTAAAAACGATGTAGCAGTGCTTACAGAATTCTGAGGGAGAATGATTTCCAATCAAAACTGTTAAACCAGAATTCAAAGATGGATATAAATGAGGAATTGAAGTCTTCAGAAGAAGTACTTTTCTTTTCCCCGCCTAGCATGAGTTGCAGATGCTGCTCTGTAATGCAATCAGAGTTTATATTCAGGTTCATTGAGTTCAGGTACCAGGCAGCCCAGAAAGAAGCAGAGGTGAGAGAGAGAGAGAGAGAAAGGGGGGAGGTCTATCTGCTAAATACCTAAGGGACAGTTTAACGTCACTGCTCAGTGGTCCATATCTCTACTTTTCTCAGTATAACAACTGAGCAGTGAAATTTGGAGAAAAACTTAGTGTTATTTCAAACAGTGCATTTGAGGTAATGCACTGTTTAGGTAAAAGATGTTATATTTGATGTCTTTTATAATACCTTATATTTTCTTAATCTTCCTTGGAAATTCAAGTTTTTCTATGTGCACATCTGAAGTACTACCTCACATGTTCTGTGACTTGTTTCAGATAGCCCATGGATGACTGGATATAATGGGATACAAATAATTATTCTTAACTCTTAGTCCATGGTCGCGAACCCCTCCCTACCTTCCTCTCCCCACCTTCCATTTCCACCTTGAAGGTTTTTCACCAGTCATAAACTGATTAAAGAAGCCCTATAAAATCATGTTTATTTTGTAGGTAAAAATGGCCAAATTTCACCAGCTTAATATTTAATCATAGTATGTGAATAATAAGTACTTTTTACAGACTAGATAAATAATGTTTGGCAATTACGTGTGCCAGTTTTCAACAGCGCTGCTGTTGATAAGTAAAATAGTTTTCAAACTATTAAAAGCTAGAGGAAGATATATAAAGCAAAAATATCAGGTTATAATGTTTATATTAGAGAAAATTAATTTGCAAGAGAAGACATTTTTATATCAATAAATGGAAAGTTCACAATGTGAGAGTCATGGGAATTTGAATTTTATGCCACTCAGAAAAATATATAAAATATAAATCTATAAAACATAGAATCGGACGAAGAAAAGAAGGCATTAAATAGAATATTCTAATATTTAATATATTTCCTCACAATGAATGTAGGTATATTTCAGGAATGCATGGTTTGACATGAAAAATAAACTGATATACTTAATGAAGTATCTAGGTAAAAGGTTAATAGAAATATGGTATATCTGAAAATTTTAATTATTTATTTAATGCAATAGCCTCATGCAGTAGCCTTGAGCCAAGTACTGTGTTTGATTTGGGAAAATAAATTAATAGCCATATAAATAGTAATATATTTCTACCTTTCTTGTTTCACTTAGAACAAAATTAGAATTATCTAATTTACTATTATCCCAGAATACTTACAAGAAGTGATCATGTAGGGACAAATTAATAAGTATCTCAAATAAATATCCTATTCTCTGAATAAAAATAAAACAAGAACATAACATGGTTAATTTAAGTACCTGTTTCAAAATTGAGAACATTTTATTTGAAAACTTAATGTATTAAAATTTGTAAAAGGCAATTAAAGTCTTCAAATAAAATATACTTCTTTAAAGATTTTATTGATAAATTGGAAAAAAGAAAATAAAGAAAATGGGCTTCCAAGGACCACTTTTTAAAAAATAATACAATTATAGGGAAAAAGCCATATCATAAAGCATATAGAAAAAAACAATACATTAAAATTAATCAGTAATTTGAACTGCTAGTTCTTTGCAAAGATGATTAGCCGTCTCTAATAAATATGATGGAAAATATATATGAAAACAATTTCTAACACTGAAAATAAGAATGATCCTATAGCCACAAATGCATATAATTTAAAATCTGTAAAACCATCATTTTGGGTAACCCTGGATTGTTATGTAGAAATGTATAACTTACTTAGAAAACATAAATTATGCAAATTAACTCAAAATAGAAAATGGGAATAATTAATTATAAAACTTTAGTTAAAAAAAATAAATATCAAGAAATCCCTCTAAATAGAATCTCTTCCATTTCCTTCATGGAAGAAATCTGTAACATTTTTAAGGGGGAGGCAAAGTGTACTCATAGAGCAAAAAAGATATAACATTTACATAATCCTTCATTAAAAATTTTTTTAATGTTTATTTTTTTTTTTTTTGAGAGAGAGAGAGATATCTACATACACACACACACACACAGAATCTGAAGAAGGCTTGAGGGTCTTAGCTGTCAGCACAGAGTCCGACACAGGGTTTGAACTAATGAACTGTTAGATCATGACCAGAGTCGAAGTCGGCCACTTAACCAGCTGAACCACCTAGACACCCCATAGATAATCCTTCATTGTTTAAAAAAGAAACAGCATTGCGATTATAATATACCCTGAAAAAATTACTTGCAAAATATTCATAAATATCTCATTTACAACTGATTTGGATTTAGATTTGAGTGCATTACATGAGTTTATTATATAGATGGTAGAAGAGTTGAACATTAAGGAGCCTATCATTAAGTCATTAAATCATTAAGTAATAGGAGGCAAAATCATATGAGATGGTCTCTAATTAAATTCACGATTCCTTTCTGATAATTTTTAGCAAATTTGGAGGAGAAGATTATACCCTTAACATGATAATGTTAAAATCTGAAGCCAATTATCAACACTGCATCAAGATGAAATATACCTGCAGCATTTCAAACTGAAATGTAGAAAACTACTTTTTGGAAATGTACTATACGTTCTATTAAAACAACAAAAGCAAGGAAAACAGGGTTCTGTGTTCAGATGCATGTGAGAACTGTCTCACATTTATTCTCAAAGAGTGTGCTTTTGCATATGTGTATGTAAAAGGATCTAAGAAGCCTTATAGTAAAATAACCTTTTTAACTTTGTTCAACTAAGGATTGACACAGTAAGTTTTTTACACTATCAAGCACAGCCACCGTGTTTTACCTTAGATCCTCAGAACTTAGAGCTGAAAGTTTGTATCCCTGTACTCTTTTAAAAACCACTCTCTATCTTCCCACCCCCTGCCAGCCCCTGACAGCCACTTTTCTATTCTCTGTTTCTATGACTTTCTTTTTTTGGATTCCACATATAAGTTACGCAGAAAGGCACCTTTGAGCAGCATGAATATTAAAATCTTGTAGAACACTGCAGGTTACCATTTTTAAAAACTTAAGACTCAAGGCATATCCACTAAAGCCAGGAATAAGCCAAATCTTACTATTCACAAGAATTGTTAAGCTCCCTGCCCTCATAGGGAAATTCCAATCAAGAAAGCAAGCAAGGAAGGAAGAGGGAGGGAGGGAGGTTAATAAGGGAATGGTAAGTGTTAGTAAAGGAGAAACAAATTTTTACCATTATTAAATTTGTAAGATTGCTTCAGTCCTAATTGCATCAATTGAAAAGCTTTTAAACCAAGAAGTTTACTAACATAGCCAGTTAAAAGACTATATATAATACTTAGTATCTCTTCTGTATTTCCAGAAAAGATCATTTACAAATTATAGTTGGAAAAATCCTCATTCACAAGATCAAAATTTGTAAAACATCTAAGAATACATTTTACAAAAAAACTACTACTTATAAGTTTAAAAAAAAAACTACAAAATTGTTTCCAAAAGTATCAAAAATGTGCAAAAATGTACAAAATTACTATGTTAAGAAAGCATGGAACTATATTCATTGTTATATATAATGTATGAATGGAGTAAGAGCCTTTGCCTTGGATAATCTTAATATTGTAAGGAAGCAGATTTGCCTCAAATAGATCTTTGAATTTATAATTATTTCTATCAAAATACCATTTTCTTCCTGGTATTCAAATAAATTGTCCAAACAAATGTGAAAAAAAATTGTAAACTTTATCCAGAACAATCAAAATACGATATCTAATAATTCATGGAAAAGAGAGGTAATGAAAGTAGTTTTTGCACTGCCAGATATAAATCAATAACTATAAACATGCTTTACTGATGAAAGGATAGGCTTACATATAAATGAATGGGGGAAAATGTCTAAAAAATCATAAAGGTATAATAAGAATATAGCATAAGTATTGTGTAATAAATTTAGAAAGCAGTATCATGCCATTCGTGATAAATGAGAACAAAGAACAACCCAGGGCAGATAAAGAGTTGGGAGAAAGTTTATCTCATAAACTGTCAAAAGGAAACCTAAACTGGAAAACATTTTCTGGAGAAATGATCATCAGAAGGTTGCAAAAACGTTCAATTTGTATATATACACCCTTTGGGCTCTGACTCCTCTATCTCCTTAATCAATATAAAATTTTTATTTTTAGTAATCCCGTCTGAGAGAATAATCACAAATTTCACAGACATATGCTCTTAGGCTATTGATCTCACTGTGGCTGAGAATACACACACACACACACACACACACTCACACATACACAGAGAGATGGAAGTATATGGATGTACATATAGAAAGAACCTGAATATCCAATAGTAGAAGTTTGGATTAAATATGCTTCAGATATATAATAAAAATATAGCTATTATTAAGATTGAGAAGATTGTATCTGATATGGAAAATTGTTTGCAACATATGGTAAATTTTACAGTATACAAATATATATGTATACACATAGAGAGACATAGACAAACACTGAGCCAGAGACAGAAAGGCAACCCTTGCTTCATGGTAAGTTCTGGTTAACACAGTAGGGGTGTGTGTGTGTGTGTGTGTGTGTGTGTGTGTGTGTGTGTGTGTCTGCCTCTCTTTGTCACTCTCAAAGAGAATGTCCTGTTTTAATTTTTGGTCATTCACTTCTTCACTCAGTTACTTAAGTCCCATGAATTTTTAAAATTTGAACTCAGTCCCTCTACCTTCAATATTTTCTTTTAATTGGGATTTTCACCTGTCTTACAGGTAAAGCCTCTTGCCATGTTTGAAGCCCCGTGGCCTTATTTCTTTCAAAGAAAGACATTAGCTTCCTAATGAAAGCCTCTGTCTCAGTGGCTTCTTAAGACAGGAACCTCCTCTATCTTTCCAATAAAGGGGCACTATTTTCTTTGTTGGTTTTGCTCAGTTCTGCCATATGTGCATGGCCCGGTACAGTATGTTCCTGGATGTCCTGTAGCTTCTTTGCAGAAGTTCATTTCCTTGACTTGCGCATTACAGCATGTATTGTTTGGGTTGCAGCTTTCTGTTATTCCTCGGTGAGGTGAAGTCAATAGGCAATTTAATGAATCCACTTCATTAAGTCATTTAACGGAAGTGAATTTTGCTATGACAAATTATAAAAGGTGTAAAGACTATTTGCTTTTGAAAGTTATATTAAGCCCAGGAAATTTGTTTCCTGGAGCCTCAGGTGGTCTTTGTAACAAGACTTTCCTTGTACTGTAATGGGTTTGGTGAAATGCAGTCGTAGTTGACGTGCATGGCCCTTGCTGCAGGAGCTTGGCACTGCAAGATTCAAGGCTCATATTAAAACAAAAAATCTTGTGAAGCAAACAATTAATAGTAATAAATTACCCACTGTTATCCAGGCATATTAGATGTTAAAAAGTGGAATGTTTTCTTTTTTAAAAAAATTTTTAAACATTCGTTTATTTGAGAGAGACAGAGCATGAGCAGGGGCGGGGCAGAGAGAGAGGGAGACAGAATCTGAAGCAGGCTCCAGGCTCTGAGCTGTCGGCACAGAGCGAGGCTCAAACTCATGGACCGTGAGATCATGACCAGAGCTGAAGTCAGTTGCTTAACTGACTGAGCCATCCAGGTGCCCCATAAAAATGGAATGTTTTCATATCAGATTTACATTCACTGCATTTATGAAGGACAACAATAAATATTACATAATTTCTGTGTGCTGTCAAATGACAACTGCTGGGGCTTTTGCCAACTCTACTGAATTTTTTTCTTCATTTCTGTTTTGAGACTAAGAAGCCATGGGAAAATATAGATTTGTGGGAAAATATATATTTGAATGATTATAGGAACATATGAAATTTCCTTCCTTAGAACTGGCAAAATGATCATTACTGATAATAAGAGAAGTGTATTATCCTGGACAAATTTTACACATGGTGTCCCTTCAGTGCTGTAAACAAAACGCTTAAAGCCAGAAATATCCAAACGTAGATTTTGATCTGTTCCACAGTGAACTATTTTGACTCTAACTCAAAAAGAAGAAAACTTATGATTTTATGTGAGAAGTAGTTTTAGGTTTTACTTTAAGGTAGATGTCCAAATCTGTAATTGAAGTGAAAAATTATATTTGCTCATTTTCAAGTATTTATACAGCCGTTGAGACTCAAAGACAATGGTGTCCCAGCTTGTAGAAAAATGTCATTACTTTGCTGATTCTACTTTTCATCTCCTGGTTTTCTTCGTCTCCTTCTCACAGCTTTGTCCATTTTATCTGTTCAGAAAAATAAGCCTAAGAGCTTACATACACAAAGAAAAGACAAAATGTCACCTCCAGAGCTCTCATTAAAGGTAGACTCAAACTAAATATTCTAACAAAAGGTAAATGAGCAATGAACTAAAACATGGTAACAAATATGTAATGAGCTATAAAAAAAATAGATCGATAATTGCACTTGAGATCTGTGGAAATTATTGTGTCCCTGATGCAACCAAGAGACTGTTTTGCTGCAGTATTTTGTGAGCAGAGCTCTCCTGTGGGATTGGGCTGCAGAGGACATTTTAGTGGGAGGAAGAGAGCAATAGAGAGAGGAGTATGATTCATGTTCAGCATCTCAAGTGGAGGATAGAGTGCAAGCATTGAATAATGAAACAAAGACAAGATATTCAGCATGCCAGGAAGGTTACTGTTAGAGAGCTGTTAGAATTATTTAAAAAGGTTAGTCTATGAATAAACATGCTTCATCAAGGTCTCTTACACATGCAAAGAGAGATGCTAATGAATAATAAAAGAGTAATGGGGACTGGCTAAGAAATTAATGTTAATCTTATCCAAAGCAGATACAAATTAATATTGGAGCAACATTTTTGTAATCACTTCTCAAGGCAAAAATTCAATTAATGTGACTATATCAATATTTCAAATCTTAGTCCCTTGAAAGTATACTTGTCTCTCTTCATATAAGCTTGCTCTCCTCTGTGAACAGCTGTAGCTCATCTTGTCAATACTTGGGGAGATTTCTAAATGGTGTAGCTGGAAGAAATAGGGACCAGTTTTATAAACCACAGAGCTATGATGCAGGATTGCTTCAGGGCACGTTTCGGTTAGGAAGTTCAGTTTAGAGAAGAGTAATTACTCTATAGAAAATAGATATGTAAGCTCAGAATGGTGTGCCTTACTTCATGGTTTTATTTCCTATTTTATATACACACACATATATGTACACACACACATGCGAGAGAGCTGCCTGTAATTTCTGGGGAACACATGTTTTCGGGAACATGTTTATAGTCACAGATATATATAATACATATTAGTAATTGTGTGTATATATGTAACATGCATAATATATAACATAAAACATAATGTATAGCATGTATAAAATATATCATATAATATATAAATTTACATATATTACCCATATAACATTTGTATTTTAAGTAACATCATATCAAATGGACCAGCACAGGAAAACATATCATAACAACCCCGAAAGGAGACTCTAGTTCTACCAGTGAGAAAACAATTATGTAAACCAAAGTTGAAATAGATTTCTGAGTCTGAGCTAAATTTTATCCTTTGTCATAGTCTGCTTTGAAGACAGAAAGAAATGAATATTTTCCTAGGAATTATTAATATATCTGAATTCTTTCCACCAGAGGCTTATTTTATCTCGTATCTTTTTCTTTTGTCGGTAGTCGCTAGGTACTTTTATATAGTGAGTTATTCCTCTTGTTTGGCATACAATAGAAATGCCTGTCATAGTTTGTTTAAGGTGTCAGAGACTTAGAAAAAGTTTATGAAACTAAATGGACTCCTTGAATAAGTGTTTTGCAGCTGGGCAGAATGTGTTGTTTATGTTGTAATGCCCTGACAGGTTTATATAATAAGAGGTGCTAACGCCACCATACTATGATAGATTGGACTTATTTGAAGCATGGTGCTGTAGACAAATAGGCTCACATGCTGTTGTTTGCAAAACCAAATGACGATCCAAAGCAAGTCACCCTATTAAAATAACTGTCTGGACAATCTCACTTCTGTACTTTTAATAGACAGTGTATCATTCCCATAATGAAAGAAACACGAAGTGGTTTCCATACTGAATGAATTCCCTAGAGGTGCTGGATTTGTCTCATTATGTAAAGCTTTTCCATCACCGCTGCGATACCTCCCTTCTCATCTTTGCTTCTCATCCGAGTGGAGAATTTCCTGTCAACAGCTTTAGCCTGGCTAAACCTGCATAACGCAGAAGAGGGAAGTGCTGGAGATAAGATTACATTTTTTTTTCCATTTATGTAGAAAATTAGACCCAGTATTCCTGCCTGAGATGGATTACTCAATGATGGGGATAGTATTCTCCACTCTCATTAAAAAAGGCAGTCTACGATTTTATTTTATTTTATTTTTTTTAAAGAAGTTGGATACGGCAAGAGAGACTATCTGAGATTTCATGCTGTTAAATTCACCAGGGGGAGAAAATCACCACTTGTGGATTCTCCTCAGATGCCTTTGGTAACTAACAGTCCAATACTGTACTGAGAGCTTCCCATGGCCAGCAGTCCTACCTCCTGCCTCAGTAATTTTGACTGGAGGAAGAAGGTTCATATGATGGAATAAAATAAACTTTGTCAAGGAATAATAAAGTTCAGTTACTAACTGACAAGCCTAAGAATTTGCTGAGAAAGTATGTTACTGGGTTCTGTGATTCTCCTTGGGTTTCTGCTGCTTCTCTTTGCTTTAGTTCATATATTGTCCTTCGGGCAGCCACGATCTCACAGCAGAGTGATTTCTTCTTGTTCTGCCATGTTCCTTTGTATCATCGTCACCACCAATTATTGGGTACTTAAAGTATTCAGTCAATAAAATTTCACCATCACAAAGCCCTTCTGTGAATTTGTATGCTCATTAAACATTTTACAAAATGTTACATTTTACCAAAAACAAAAAAATGAGACTTTGAGCGGATGATTAAATTCTTTAAGATCACACAGTTTATACAGGCTTGAATGGCTTAGTTGGCTAAGCATCTGACTCCTGGTTTCTGCTCAGGTCACAGTCTCAGGGTTCATGAATTAAGCACCACCTCTGACACTGTGCTGACAGCATGAAGCCTGCTTGGGATTCTCTCTCTGCCCTTCCCCTGCTCACTCTTTCTGTATCTCTTTCAAAATAAATAATTGAACTTTAAACATTTAAAAAAAAAAAGATCACACAGTTAATAAATGGAAGAAGTAGGATCCAAACCCATAGCTGAATCCAAAGGCAAAGCTTTTAACCACTCGACAATTATGTCCTAATACTGTTGCTTTTTTCAGGCATAATTTGTCTGTAAATTCTTTTCTAGTTATCATGTTCTATGTTTAAATTACTAGATTTGGGTAAATTGCCCTGTGGGACAGAGATATGCCTTAATAAGCCTCCTCCAGGATATCAGGCCCAAGGAACAATGTGCCTTGATTTAACATGCAGTAAGAAGAACAAATTAGCATTCATGGATTTATTCTTTGACAAGTAATCAAGTGGTTTAATTTTATTTGATACTGATTTCCAAATGGTTATTCTGGACATATCTTTAAAGGCATGCATAGCAATGAAGTGAAAACTGTTTTTTTCTCTTTGTTCATTTTATTAATTTCTCACATACCAATTTAACTTTCTTATTTGCAAAAAGAGTTTGCAAAAAGAACTTAAAATTGAACTGCTGATGGAAAAGGTAAAAGAAAATGTGTATTCCTATTATTGCTTTTCAAAGAGGAATTGGACTAATGAGACAGATGTAAGATAAATGAAGCAAAATTAAAATGATTAAGAATTTAATTCCTAAAAAGAATGAAATCTTGCCATTTGCAATGACATGGCTGGAGCTAGAGAATATCATGCTAAGTGAAATAAGTCAGTCAGAAAAAGACAAATACCATATGATTTCACTAAATGTGGAATTTAAGAATAAAAACAAATGAGCAAAGGGGAAAAAAAGAGAGAAAGAAATACACAAGCCAAGAACGGACTCTTAACGATAGAGAACAAACTGATGGTTATCAGAGGGCAGGTGGGTAGGGCGATGGATGAAATACGTGACGGGGATTAAGGTGGCCACTTGTGATGAGCACAGGGTAATGTGTGGAAATGTGCACCTGAAAATAATATGACACTGTATGTTAATTACTCTGGAATTAAAAAAAACTTAATTGCTAACAAAGACAGGAATTACTGAGAAACCATCAACATCTAATGAAACCTGTAGCAAGCACTGGTCATAAGTAAATTCTGGAAGAAGATATTTCCATGGCTTCCAGATACATTTCATCACCCAAATATAGGACCCTCTTCAGTAGTCTGGATGATACCATGCTACCTTCTATAGAATATGTTCTAGATCCCCTCCTATGGGTCAGTAACATAAATATCTTTAAGACCAGCAAAGAAATTAAAGCTAGTAGAACCCAGCAGGTAGAGTATTCTGTTATTTTCATGGATATTTTTTAGGCTGGTTGTTTCCCAGCATCCATTTTCTTTGAGGGAGTTCTCTCTTCTTCCTTTCATGTAGTGATAGTTGGACTGTAATTCAAGGCCAATACTGGCTTTCACCATGAAGTTAAAAGGACCTTGGCAGCTCCTTTAGCAAGTCTTTCCTCTTACAACCCCAGTATTGCAAAGGAGTGTATGATCAGAACCTCTCTCATGGGACATGAATCTTGAGTGAACAATGCAAAGATGGAAAAAAGGATTGGGTATTATTCTAATCCTGGTACCCTGGTGACTGGGGTTCCTGCTCTAATAATTTCTGAAACCTCCAGTGTTGTCAAAATCAACCTCCATGCTTTGAAGCCAAAATAAGACGTAAAGACAGAGTTGGGAATAAAGAGGAACAATAGCTATTACTGGGCAAAGTAGGATGCAGGCAGATGCAGCAGGCTACTGCCTTTGAAAACTGCAAGCCCTCCAGGAGGAAGCAGGTGGGGGAAAGATAAGGAAATACAGGACCTAGCTGGTTTGGACAAGAATTGTGTACCTGCTCCCAGCTTTCTTCCTCACATTTTCAGGGTGTTGTGGGTTTCTGAGACAATAAGGCTAAGAAGGGTGGAGGAGAGGCTTGTGGAAGAGAGAGAAAAATTTACATTAAACTGAGTTTGCTGAAGCATTAGTATAGCCATTTTGATTTTTGTTCAACTTCATGCTTTTAAGTGGTTTCACCAAGACTCTCCCAAACTCTGTTTGTTAATTTTACCTCTGCATTAGTAAGATCCCTGATATTTTTCCAATTAATTCTTTGGTTTAATAGGATCACTTTCTATTGCTTACAGCTAAAGTTCCAGAAGCCAAAAAATATACAAATTTTGTTGGTTAACAGGATTTAAGCTTTATTTAAGACAATTCCATGCCCAAACCATCATATATTATTAAGATAAGAGGAAGCCAATTTGATGATCATAGTCGTTAAAGCTAATTTACCATTCCTATCTAATCAAGTCTGAAGGTCCATCCCTCCAAGATCTGCCTCATATGCAGCTGTTTGTCTCTATCATGACTACCAAACCTTCATCTGGCACACCATTTTCTCTCCTTGGTTAGCAGGTGCAATATCTTTTCATATGCTCTTCAATTTTTGCTCTATTCCAATCTAATATCCACACAGCACCCACAAAAATACTTTTAAGATATCAATTTTATCACTGCACTACCCTGTTAAACATCTTTGATAGGGGTGCCTGGGTGGCTCAGTCAGTTAAGCACCAACTTCGGGTCAGGTCATGATCTCACGGTTCGTGGATTTGAGCCCCGCATCGGGCTCTGTGCTGACAGCCAGCTCAGAGGCTGGAGTCTTCTTCAGATTTTGTATCTCCCTCTCTGACCCTCTCCTGCTCATGCTCGCTCTCTCTCTCACACACAAATAAGTGGAAAACATTTAAAAAATTAACATCTTTGATAGATGCCAATTGTACTTCAGATGAAATCCAAACTACCATGCTCTGCAAGGCCCTGGCTAATCTAGTCCATGGAGCCCTTTTAAATCTCATCTTGTACCATTCCTTTTCACAAGCCACTTCTAGTTATATCAGTTTCTAGAATATTCCAAAAACAGCTTTCAGCTCTCAGCTTAAATGCTACCTCCTCAGAAAATGTCTTTCCTAACTAGTCTGTTTTCATTCACTTGCCCTTGTTTGCTTACTCCATTGCTTTATCATATTTTAAATATGTACTATTTGCTTTATATTTGTTTATATTTTGTGTATTCACTAAAATGTAAGATCCATGAGCGTGTATTGATTCATAAGTACATCCCTTGTAGGCAGCATAATCCCAATCCATAATGTCCTCTTAAGAAATATTTTGTGAATAAATGATACATGTTTTCTGTATAAATCAGAATTGAATTTCTTTTCTTACAACATAGCATTTTATCCTTTTGCCCTTAAATGAAAGTGCTTTTTGTTTTAATTCTACATTTCATGTTTTAGTTCTTGAAAATTTTATACAAGCCTTTCATGTAAGCTTGTCTTTTATAGATTATAAAATGAATTGTATTTTGAAGCGTTAATGCCTATTTCCTTTGTTTTGTATAACAGTAATGAGATTAAAATGAAGACAGTATAAGCAGGAAATCTACCAAAAATTCACCAGAGAAAAAGCTTATAAAATACCTATAGTGTCAAGGGACACTAGCAAGTCTTTCCTTTACCTGTAAAGCTTTTCTTTACAGGTTCCTGTTGTGAACAAGATACCAAGATCTCAGACAATGAAATGCTACATTTGAACTACCATGTGCTGTGTCAGACAAATCTCTGTGTTGCTTCTTAGAATAATACACCCAAAGAAATTCTCGTTATCGAGTTAGAAGGAACAGGAGCATGAGGCTTTTGAGAGGAATAACTCCAATTCTTCCACTTTGGAGCAATTATGTATCAAAAATAGTATATTAAAAGTAGCACATAAGAAAGTGCTTCTCTTTCCATCCCAGCAATATACATACACAAAAATGATGAATAGAAATTAATAGAAAATGTGCACAGAACTTCACTAATAAGAGAATAGTACTCTAAGAAAACTTAAAAATTGTGGAAAAAATCCTGTGCAAATAAAATAAGCACTCTGATTTCCATTTTAAACATAATTTTCATATTTAAATTACAGCAACATTAAATATTGTACACTATGCCATTTGTTTAATCTAGTTTAGGCACGGAGATTAACAAAGAGAAAGTCTTGGATTTTTCTTTGTTAGAAAAATATGGTGGAGATTTTGTTTCTGTGAGGCAAGCATATAAAATTTTATTATTGGAAAGGGAAGAAGAGAAAGAACATTGACAAACTCTGTTTTTGTCTTTGTTTATTTAATTTTCTGATCACATCATTTGATCTATAATATTAGTACTTTAGATTAAAATGATCAATTTATAAAGATGCTACCTACGATTAGCTTTTCACATGGGTGCGACAGATACTCTAATTCCAATGTTACAAGCATTATTAAATAAATATCTTCTATCTGAAAAGTATCAGGCAGAAGTATTTCTCAAAGGTTCTCTCAAGAAGATCTCACTTTACCAGGTTAAATAGGACCCATTGCAAATTAGGGAAGAAGTTTAGGCTTCTTAAAGATCGATGAGGGTAATAATTTGGAGGTCATGGTAAAATGCAGATTCTGTTTCAGTAGATCTGGTACTGAACCTAGAATCTGCATTTCTTTTTTTTTTTTTTTAAGGTTATTTACTTTCAGATGGGGGAGGGGGGGAGAGAGAGAGGGAGAGAGAGAGAGAGAGAGAGAGAATCCCAAGCAGGCCTAACATTGTCAGCACACAGCCCCATGCTCAAACTCACCAACTGTGAGATCATGACCCGAGCTAAAAAAGAGTTGGATGCTCCACCAACAGAGCCACCCAGGTGCCCCTAGAATCTGCATTTCTAACAAGCACCAAAGTAATGCTGACATTGATGTTATATGGACCATCCTTTAAGGAGCAAAGGTACAGAGGAGAGTGGGTTTGAAGTGGATCTCAAAGAGGGTACTTTCCCTTGATCAGAAAATTGCACTTACAATAAATATCTGTCGCATATTGAGTCGAAATATTCTAGACACATAGAAACTATGACAGTAAAGGAATACAGGTGGGAAATTATCCATTTTGGATGGAAATTGATTGCTACTATGACATCGTTTGGAGTGTGGGGTATCAATCACTTGCTACATGTGCCAGGTAATATGCAAGGCTTTACTAAATAAACTTGGTGCACCTCAAGATTTACTGATGGTTGGGGTCCCTGGGTGGCACAGTCAGTTAGTATGTCTGACTTTCACTCAGACAAATCTTGTGGTTTGTGAATTCGACCCCTGCCTCAGGCTCTGTGCTGACAGCTCAGAACCTGGAGCCTAGTTAAGATTCTGTTTCTTTCTCTCTCTCTCACTCTCCCTCCCTCTCTCTCAAAAATAAATGAACATTAAAAAAATTAAAAGTAGTCCTCGTGTATGTAGATCTGAGGCTCGGGTCTGGCTCACACATATTAACTCTTCACTTGAGCACTAGTATTAAATCCTAGTAACCACCATATAAACTAGATTTTAGGCAACATGTTATGCCTGGAAGGCAACTAAACCTCAAGAAAATTAAATAACATTCACAAAGTGAGATACATAGAAAATGATAAAGTCAGAAATGTTCACCTACTTGGATATGGAAGATAATACTGGTCTTAGCGAAATAATAACAAATATTTCTTAACTATTTGATGTATGTTGGTCAGTGTTCTGAACACCTGACGTGGGGCATTTGCTCCTCACAACAAACCAAGAAGGGAAGAGTTTTAAAGTGAAGCCATAACAGCTTAGAGACCGTTGCAAGGTCCCATAGCAAGCAAAGTAGAAGAACTAGGACTCGAACTCAGGCATTGTAGGTCAATGCTATACACTGAACATGGTCTGTCTGTTTTTTCTGTGAAAGATGTATGAGAGTAGTCTGAAACTAGAGATTAGATATTAGGGTAGTAGATAATTACTGAAATGTAACCTAACCAAATTTGCTGGCTAAAGGCAACCATGTGTAGGATGGTATGAATAAGCTACTTAACAGGAACTTTACCACCATGGGAGTCTTTGTCAGGAGGTAGAGAGGGAGGCAACATGGGCAATCCCAGTCCACTGAACTGAGTATACAGAACCCTGGAAACCGAAGAGGGAACACTACTAGAGTGAGATTATGTTGAGAAATCATGGGGAAGGATATGACTTGCCAAAGCTGAAGAAAGAATCTCAAATGGAGAGCGTCTCTGAGAGTAAGAGATAGCTTTGCGAGCATGAGTCTAGGATGATGGTGTACATTGAGGCTAATCTCTTCCAACTACAATGTAGACCCATTTAAAGTTTTAGTTCTCCCCACCCAGAATTTCCCTCTTTGTGTTTTTAAAGCAAAGAAAAATATTGTATATGTTTAAGGTGTCTCACATGATTATTTGATATACATAGTGCAATAATAATTTCCACAGTCAGGTTAGTTAACATATCCATCTCCTCACATAGTTATCATATTTTGTGCGTGTGATGAGGGCACCTGAACTCTCTCTTTGCAAATATCCAGTATGCAGTGGATTCGAGACTAAAGTTTGGTTTCAAAATCTGCCATGACATGAGGTAAATTGGGTGAGAGGAAGTCAAAGTGTGAACTACCTTGTAATTTATGTGGAAGAAGAGCAGTCCAAAAATGTGAAAGGCAGGATATAGAGCAGTGGAAGATTCTGTGTGATTCCTCATATGCAAGAGATGAAACAGAAATGCACTGAAGTTGGGGATGCACTTTTGATCCATAACTTCCAGTATCTACCATTAGTTATTCTATCGGGTTTGATAGTATATCTGACTCTTGCACTAACTACTTGTGCCGGGTAGGAAAGTACCTCAGCTTTAGCCCACTCTTTAATAACCCGTGGTGCTGGGACTAGAACTGAAAACTACATTTCTGGTGTTTTGTTTTGTTTTTCAGTTGTCTCCCTGTGACGCTCTGCCGATAGGAAGGCCCTAGGGGGAGAGTAGAATGTTGGAAAGAGGAGAAGAAACTTGTTGCTTCCTCCTTCTGTCAGTGTTATTCCAGCGATGTGTCTTCACTTTGGCAGTGGAAATTCATACCAGTTAGTCAGAGCTGAATTCAGTTTGAAGTTGGTCCAAAATCTGCAAAACCAGCATCATTGCATCCCCTTAGAGATCCCAGCACAAACCAACTATTTTGGCTAACAGCTCCATAGGGCCCTGTTTTGAGGTTAGAGGCAGCAGCACAGACCTAGCGGCATTCTCTGGTTAGCAGCTTGAGTGTCAGCTTTGCAGAATCCTTCCTGGAAGCTCCTGAATTTCACTAGTTCTAGCTTCATCTCTGCCCTTGGGTTGAAAGCTGCCCTCTGTAACTGCTACCTCTGTCGTAGCTTGCTCTCTTTTTTCTCCAGTTCTTCAGTACCTAATTACAAGTCTTTACAGACACACACAGACACACACACACACACACGGTTTAAAAAAAAAAATTACACGGTTTCTATATCCTAAGTAGACTCAGATGGATGACCTTGAAAAGTCCCTGAGACTTAATTTTCTTGTTACTAAAAAGGGGCTTTACTGGACAAAACCCAAGGTACCTTTTAGCTATTTGGTCTATGGCTACCGGGATGAATTTGATATTTCCATTCTTAATATATATGCTCACTGCCTAATTGGGTAAAAGAATAGACCTGGAAGCCTTACTTGGTTTTTCTCTTACTATTGTGTTTACAAGGATTATCAGACTAGCTAATAGTCCCTTCGAGAACACTAAATGTCTCAGCCCATGAGGATAATATAAAGTCACAATAAATTTCAATAAAATTAAGAGGAACAAATGCTAGGTGCATGCAATGTTGGTGCAGAGATGCTAACTGGAGAAAGAAAGCACAAGTCAGGACCTGAGCCATCATAACTAGAGAATAAGAAAGTAATTGTTACTGGGGCGCCTGGGTGGCTCAGTCGGTTAAGTGTTCGACTTCCGCTCAGGTCATGATCTCACGGTTCGTGGGTTCAAGCCCCCCCTGTCAGGCTCTGTGCTGACAGCCAGCTCAGAGCCTGGAGCCTGTTTCGGATTCTGTGTCTCCCTCTCTCTCTGACCCTCCCATGCTCACGCTGTCTCTTTAAAAAAAAAAAAAAAAAGAAAGAAAGTAATTGTTACTCTTATTGTTATTACTTATTGAACATGTTGATGCCTGGCACCTGTTAATCCTTTCATACATGTTTAATCGATGCAAAACAACCCCATGTAGTTGTGGTGGTGTTTTTTATTAACCTCTTATTGTCAAAGAGGAAGCCAAAGTTCAAGGAGGTTACATAGCTTGCCTGGCATCCATAATCAGTGAGGAGTAGGACTGAATTCCAATGCTAATCCAACTTGTTCCAAATCCCACTCTCCTAGTCATTATACTTAGCTCCCTGTCATGAAGGCACTGGACCAAAGGAGAGTGGGGCCATTAATGGGCCCAAAAGACAGGTTATTAAGAGAAAGATATTAAATATAAATGTTATATACATCAGCTTCTGGTTCTCAATCTACCTTTTTTGCTGTTTTACATTTGAATATGAGTTATGTGGCCTTTAACCAGTAACCACTTTATCATTTTTCTGTTATATTCTCAAGTACCAATTTTGTATAAGTGGTCATATCTAAGCCATAGTTACCCAGAAACAATACTGAAGTAGATCTAACACCTAAAATGCATACTGTTGTGTGAATTTGTTATTTTATTCTTAAATCCTAAAGACTAATAATTTACATCTGTATGTGAATTTGCTGGTGTTCTGTTAAACTTTGATTCACATACATTAATATCCTTTGTAGTTAGCTCCTGCCGAAACAGCTGAGTTTGTTGGAGAATTCAAAAAAGAGATGGATCCAGACAAAAATTATACTCTTTAGTCTTAGATAATGATTCATGAACAGAAACCAATGTTTGTAATTAATATCAGGCAAGATATCATGAAATTCTGTCCAAACGTATGACATCTATACATATAACAAAGAAATTAATACCATATAACAAAGAAAGTAATATAGCTAATAAGGTCAGATTATTTAAATCTCGAATTTGTTTATATGTCCTGCTATTGAATAGCAAACCAGCAAAAATCTTGGTGGAAATGAACATGAACACATTTCTAAACTCAGTTCCCTGTCTGATAATCCAAGAAGATTGGAAGATGCAGTGTGCCCATCCATCAGGGAAGCGATCAGGTTTAACAGAACGGTATTGAGGAAGCACTCAGAGCTCCTGAGGGAACCATCTTGCATAAACATGGGTTATTACTATTATAAAGTGGCAAATGGTTGTGGGCATGTGGTTAGACTGCTAAGAAACTCAGTGCGGAAAAAGCTTTAAAGAAAAAAAAAGAGAGAACAAGGAAAAAGAAGGCTAAAGAATATTAACAAAAAGGAAAAAATGCTGTTATAAGAATTAGAACCAAAAGTCAAAAGAGAGATTTTATGGGTTACTGACCGGATGCTGATCTTTCCCCTTTGAGCTCTTCTGGTGCCTGTGCAAATGCCTGGAAATGTAATGAGGGCCATCTTTCTCATGACATATCAAACATCCCACCCTGAGACACGGCCAAAAATACCACAAGAAAGAATGGCCCTTCTCATAGTATCCCAGCCTTCCTTTTCCAGATGGATGGTATAATAAAAATATTCTTCCAATTATTTCAGGGCCTTAAAAGAGAAAAAAAAAAAAAAGACAGCTTAAGTTCAGTTCTGAAAAGGCGTGAAGCTGTCAGCGAAGCTATTTTTGAACAGGTTGGCCATTCCTTGCAAAGCTTCTTTAAAGAAAACTTTTCTGCCCTGTTTAAAAAAAGTATTAGAGGGAAAGTAGATGATTCACCCCTATATCATAGTAGCAGTAGAAGAAATACAGTGTGGAAGTTTGTGAAGCTATTTGAAATCTTGAAATACTCAGACAAAAGACACAGAGGTAAATAGAGGAATACTGAACTCAATTTTGCAGTGGCATCAAAAGTACTTCCTCGTAAGATTTCTTCAGAGGATGGTTTGAGGGAGTAAGTGTAAGTACTAAAGTGTATTCCTTCCTAATTTCTGTCTCTAGGACAACTTCAGTGCTTCCTCAAAGCCTCCTCATAATATGAATCTATGCAAATGCCTGCCTAAAGGGAATAATGGAATATCAGTGACTGCCTGCCTAAAGGGAATAATGGAATATCAGTGACTGAGGACAAAGTTGAACCAGTGGAATATGTGCACACTGTAGATGTGGGTACTCCTGTCTGGCTCATTTTCCTTTAGCTTGTGAACATGTGAAGGGCATTGTCAGCATGGAGAGATTCCTCTCTTGTGACACGTCTTGTCTGAATACAAATGGCCTTAAGTAAGAGTAATGCCTGGTGGTAACTGAATTATAGAGAAGTTATATCTTTCTACAACTGAATCCAAAAATGGTAAGGTAGTTAAGGGATCTAACTCAATAGGGTATTGCAACAGAGAGCATCTCTGACTTGTAAATAAAACACTCATATTTTATACATACCTGACTTGTTCAAAGGGGCAATACCATTTTGCTTTCTGAATAGATCCAGACCAGAATCTTGCAATCTCCATCTCTCATGTGGCAGAGAGGATAAATACACATGGACAATTGAATATATTTGGCAGTTAGTGGTTAGAAGCAAATCTATGTATGTATGTATGTACGTATGTATGTATGCGTATATGTATGTATGTATTTATTTATTCTGGCTACCACTAGTACATGATCATAGTAAGGAAGAGATGGAATCCTTTTCTTCTTAGAATGATCTTTTGAAAGGAGTCAATATCAATCTCTTGCCCCTGGAGAGGATTCCCTTGAACATTATTAAAAGTTACCTAAGCGCTAAAGCTTCTCTGCTTTCTATATGGGCTATTTGTCATTTATTTATTCACTGTATTACTCTTTGTTGTGAACACACTCCTGTTTGTGGGTTTATTACCCTTGGTCTTAGCATTTAAATAGCACTTCTATTTTAACAAGAATATGCTGCAGTCATTTTTATTAGTTATTCCTCACAGCACCTTGGTAAAATAGAACATTATTGCACTTATTTTATAGATAAAGGACAAACTCAAGCAGAGCTTGGAAGTATGGCAATTTTTAATTGATGTGTACAGAATTAAGGGATGTGACTTCAAGGTTCATTGTTTCACCAGGTGAGCCAATAAAAATGTGTTAAAAAAGAAATGAGGGATGCAAATGCACTTTTTGTCTCCACTTGAGATTTGTATATGTTTATTGCCTTCCGATACAATAAACATGTATGTGGGTAAAATAATTTTTGAACAGGCTCACAAAATGTCCTCAGTACACAAGTGTATGTGTGTGTGGCATGCTCCCTAAGAGAAAGGCTGGATGCATCCATTGCTATTTTTATTGCAGGATTATCTTCCAATTCCTCTTTCTCCAGGACATAACATCTCTGGAGGAGGTCATACTAACTTTTTTGCTAATTTTCCATTTGCCTTCTGTAGCTATTTCTGCACTGATATGTACGGTTGACAAATATTTACACCTGTTTCTCCCCCTACTCAGCGTTCAGTATTTGTAGAGACCACAGATTCAGGCACAGTTTAGCCACATTAAATCAGTTATTTCAGCAGTATCTACCAGCAGAACATGTAATCAAGATCATTAATTCCCTTGTTATTCTGTCATACAGCTGGGAGAGAGTTTATCTAATTGGTTTCTTAGTCATGGACCTTTATTGTATTCCAAGTAACTAATTAAAAAAATATTTTATGAAGTATGTAAAAGGAACACTGTAGATGGTGGGGATGAAAATTGATGTAGTAGGTCTAAGTGAGGTCTCAACTAACTGATATATGTAACATTTTCCCTGAGTATTAGGATCACTTGATATTTCTTTTAGGTTTTTACAAATTCCTAGGCATTTCTGATTATTTATGCAGTCTCATATTTATTACTGAAACTGACTGTGCCCACTTAAAACTGTCAGCCTGGGTGGCTCAGTCGGTTGGGCATTTGATGTCAGGTTAGGTCATGATCTCACTGCTTGGGAATTCAGGCTCCGCATTGTGCTCTGGGCTGACAGTTCAGAGCCTGGAGCCTGCTTCTGATTCTGTGTCTCCCATTCTCTCTGCCCCTCTCTGCTCACACTCTGTCTCAAAAGTAAATAAACACTATTTTTTTTTTTAAACTGTCAATCCTGATTCAGACTCACCCTCTCACCGCACGTAGACCAGACTATGGCTCCAATGTTCTGGTGGAGTGAGGAGTGTAGTCTGCTCTTTCATGCCCCCTACACTTTTTGTCTCCCACTTTCTGTCTACTATGACATGTGTCGGACTGGTTTGAGGGGAATAAGAAAAAGACAGCTTACATTAATTAGTAACTCATTCACAACAGCTGTTTCCTTATGCAGACCAACATCCTTTGGGAGGGAGATGGCTCTCCTGTTCTGTTGGTTATCCTTGTTGACGTAGCTCATTTTCAAAAGGTGTGCTGTGCATCAGTGGAGGTCATACCAGGCTTTGCTGGCATAGGACAGAATCCCAGTCACCTTTACTTGTGGTCCTACAATTCCATCTGATCCCCAGCAGGTGAACTAAAGTCCACTGATGAGATCTCAGTAAACACAGAGCTCAAGTCTCATCTGCCTCAGTCTCTTTGTCTATCACTGCCTCAGTCTCTCATCTTGGAAACCTAGAATTCCAAGGATTCCCTGCTTTATATCCTCTGGTGTGACTGTAGGCAATCTGTCTACAGTTCTCACTCCCATAGTCAGGCAGCATATGGACATAATGGTATATGCTGACTGCACAGCAGAAATCCATTGGCAATAACAGACTTCTCAAACTTCTTCCTTCCGGGATTTGCAAATCTTCAGGCAGTTCTCTTAACAGTCCCTTACTAGTGTTTTTGAAAAACAGTAGAGTAACTTTCACAAACAATGCACTTTGCTCAAAGGCAACTTCTCACACCTGGTGCCTCTTATCTGTCTCTTTGGTAATGGCTTGCATCCCAGTTTGCCCATACAGCCCTGGGGTCTCACAAACATGTGAATTTCTTTCAGTGATGCCTTTTCGAATTTAGTTAACCCTTTCTGAACTGTTCAGTAGCTTGGAGAGCAGGGTGTAGGGGGGAGTGATGCAGTGATTGGAAAGGTCTCCAATCAGTTCTTCACTCTGTCTTATTACATAAGACACAGTATCTTCACAGCATGTATATCCAGAGGGTTATAAATCAAATATGACAATATACCAAAAAACGGAATAATTATGTATGAAGGGGTAAATAAGGCAAGGCATCATGGAGAAGGGATATTTGAATGGTGCACTTAAGAATATACAGGACCAGGGTGCCTGGGTGGCTCATTCAGTTGAATGGCTGACTTTAAGCTCAGGTCATGATCGCACGGCTTGTGAGTTCTAGCCCCACATCAGGCTCTGTGCTTGCTGACAGCTCAGAGCCTGGAGCCTGCTTCAGATTCTGTCTGTGTCTCTCTCTTCACCCCTCAAATATAAATAAACATAAAAAATTAATAAAAAAGAATGACAGGACCAAAACATGTATTTCCATAGTTCATCTCTCCAGAAAAGACTGTGACTCTAAAAATAGCATGCCATTCTTTATCCTTTCCCACTATCAAAGCAAAACTTTGAACTGGACAAAAAGGCAAGGAACACTTTATTTAAGACTATGATAATAAAGGAAAGAGATGAACTCAACTTTAGACAGGAGGGTTTTTAAGCACTGTGTTGTGCTAGTGGTAACACATTTGATGACAGTAAAAGGAGCTTGATCAATGGTACGTATTGAGTACACTGAGCTGTTCCTGTATTTGCAAGTATTTTTCTCTGTGATTGGGCATCTGTGTTTTCTAACTGGCACCCACCCTAAATTAGCTTCTTATTTTAGACTTATCCTAAATTGGGCTCCTGTCTGCCCACAGAGAGATAGAGGTACTGTCTCGTTTGGGGTTTAGATTTTAAAGAGATGGTTTTTAGGGCATTGGGAAAAACTTCTCTGTGCTGAAAAACTTGCCAGAAGCTGGGGAAAAACTTACATACATATCAAAAAGGCAGGGAAAATTTACAATGGCAAGTTATCTAAAGTAAATAATCCAGGTAAAGGGATACCTGAGGCTTATAGTCAGGAAGAAACCTGAATAAAATTAGGCAAGGTAAGGGGAATGTTATGATCATCTTTGTCACCATTGATTGTGGAGAGAGAGGTTGAATATTGGCAAATAGATTCTGCCAATATATTGGACAGACAGCCCAATTTATATATTTTGCAGAAAGGAAATATATAAATATATATAAATATAGGTGACCATGGTCTGCTCCCCTCTCCCTTTCAGAGTTTAATCTATTTGCAGAATTATATATTTTGCAGAAAGGAAAGAGCCTATGGAGGTCCCTACACTTTTATGTTAAGGGCAAGGCCAAAGTAGTAGTCTTTTATATAATTCATAGATCAGAAGCTTGTATACTTATTCAGATAAATGGATAATGACTAGCTTTGAAATGGTTATGAATTCCAGTCATAGGATCAGAGTGATTATAGTTAAAATCCTGTCCTTAAAATTTATTTGCTGTGAAATCTGGAAAATGTAGTCAATGTTTCTACTATGAACAGACACTTATACTTATGAGTATGCTGAAAGAACTATATGAAAGGTTCTAAAGAACTTTTGCCACACAACGCTTGGCCCTGGTGAGTGCTCAAGAAAGGGCATGCACTTTATAAGCACCCAGATGTGGTACTTGCCCCTAATTGGGACATTGCCTACTATTTTTCTCATTTCTGCATCTCAAACCCAGCAAATAAACACATTATATTAAGTCCTTCTCTTGGGGGAAAGACATAGTAATCTCTTAGATCATATCATGCTTAATAATAATAATAATAAATAATAAATCATAATAAATAATAATTTAATTATTAGAATTTATCATTATTATTCATTCTACTTTACATTCACATGTAATCTATAAAATGATAGATTATCACAAGTGGGAATGACCTTAAATGGACTTACTCCAAAATATAAGAAGGTTTTTACTTCTTCTCTGGAACACGCTATAACTCTTTTAGCCTTTAAAAAATATTATTTGAATAGTTTTTTTCATCAAAGCTTTAGACATCCTTATTACTTTATCATCTGAATCTTTAGGGAAGCTGAATATTACATAGGTACTAAAGGCTTTAGAAGGAAAAATCAGTAGAGCAAAGTCAAACTTATCACTCACAATAATCCCCAACTTTCCTCAGGCCACCAAAGGAAGAGATTTTTCTTCATAATAACAAGAGTCCTGCTATTCTATGAATGATTTTTCCAAAAAGAGAATTTTTTGGATTTCTATCTAGCCTTAAATGCATGCCTTCCTGCATGACTACTACTGATTGCCTCAGCAGGAAAGATGTCAAATAACCTCTTGACCTAGAAAGTGAGGCTGTAGCTCTTGGTCAATTACTGGAAACCCAAGGTTGACTAAAATACCAGTACAAATATGATCTGGATGACTGCCTCAAATTATGTTTTCATTTCATTAATTCTCATTGAACAAGGAAATAATTATTTTACAAATGCCTACTATGTTCTCAGTACTTTTTAATGTATTTATATGATATCACCAAAGAGGAAGATTGATATTTAGTATAGATTGTTGTTTGTAGTCCCATAAAATTCATATATTGAAATCCTAACCCTTAATGTCTTAGGAGGTAGAAATTTTTTTTTGGGGGGGGGATGGATATTAGGTCAGAGGGTTAAGCCCTCATGAATGGGGTTAGTTCTCTTATAAAGAGATGTCAGAGAGCTTCCTATCCCTTCTGCAGTATGAGAGCACAGCAAAAGATGGCCATTTATGATTCAGGATACAAGTCCTCACTAGGCACAAAATCTGCTGGTGCCTCTATCTTGAACTTCCCAGCCTCCAAAACTATGGGAAATGTTGTTTATAATCAACCCAATGGTATTTTTGCTACAGCTGTCCAAAAGGACTATGATAATAATATTGTCGCCATTTTTAAAGATGGGGAAAGGCATTCCCAAGATTAATGTGAGATGGTAATATATTTGCACCCAAACCTCTGAAAGTTTCCAACAAGTGTTAAGGTAGGAAGATAAAACAGAAAAGAGATGGGTAAATCCACTACTGAGGGAAGGATTACCTTTGGAAAAGAGGAGAAATAGCATGAATATGAGTAACATGTGTCAAAGAAAATTGAGAGAATCTGTGAAGGAAGAGCTGTCATCCCTTCCTTACAAAGAGAAAGCCCATTTGCTGATATTCACAGAAGATTCAGACCTAGTTTAATGCTTCTGGGATTTAAAAGAATTTTATCAAGTGTTCCTCCTCTGTAGTTCAAAAAGAAAAAAAAAACATCACTCTCAACTTTTTAAAAGAGACATTTAGCAAAATATCAGTTAAAAATAAAGGAGAAGGGACACCTGGGTGGCTCATAAGTTAAGTGTCAAACTCTTGATTTCGGCTCAGGTCGTGATCTCACTGCTGTGAGATGGAGCCCTGCTTTGGGTTTCATGTTGGGTGTGGAACCTGTTTAAGATTATCTCTCTCCCACCCCTCCCCTGCTCTTTCTCTGACATATGCACACATGTGATCTCTGTCTCTCTGTCTCTCTCTCGAAGAAGAAGAAGAAGAAGAAGAAGAAAAAGAAGAAAGAAGGAGGAGGAGGAGGAGGAGGAGAAGGAGGAGAAGGAGGAGAAGAAGAAGAAAAGTGGATATGGATATGTAGGCAGGAAGTAAATATTCCCACTTACTATTACTAACTAATCAAAAGCAAGTGGCTCCCTAAAAGTTAAAAAAAAAAAATAAAAAACAAAACACTACCAAATGCATTAGATAAAAAAGGCAAAGAATCAAAATAATTAAGTATCTGGTTCTGGAGATATTGGCAAATGTGTTTTTTCTTCTGATAGAATTAAATATGAAAACTAAAATATTTGCTCTTGATAAATGCTTAACAATTAAAAATCTGAACCTAACAAAGGTACAAAAGCTTTGATACATACAAATCACCAGAGTGAAAAAAATTTCAGAGTATTAAGCCTTTAAATGATTTCCTTTACAGTCATAAAATATGCCACAGGTAGCCATTCAGTCTAGAAGAAGCTTCAACAAGGAGAAATATGTTCATGAAACTTGTCATGAACAAGAAACCTTACAGCTGTGAGACTTGCAAAGAGAGAATTACAATAATGTAGCCTGCTGGCAATTTAGCTTAGCCAAAATCACTGAAAATATATACATGATATTAAAATTCTGATGTCTTGTTCTTGTGTCAGAAATGACAATGACAAGGGGAAATAAAGAAACTATTGTCCTGACAAAAACCATAGGACCACACAAAATGGTCACATATGACATCAAAATGAAGACAGTATGAGCTTATCTTCCTGAAATGTTTTCTTCACACTTTAGCTAAAAGTAGTTGAAAATATGATTCTACTATATTTAAAATAGTTTTTTTTCTATCTTCATTTAGAGAAAAATCTTCTCTTTCTAGGCAAAGATTCCCCTTGCAGGAAACTGTACAACTTCATAAGGTTTAATCTCAACAGTCACTTTAATGGTTGAATTTAAAGTTGACAGTAACTTATTCTTTTATGTTTAGTCATGACCTGGATACAACTATTACTTTATTTATTGACTCACGTCTGACTCATAGAGATAAAGACTTGAAAACGCAATCACAAAAACATTGATAATAGTGCTCTTATTTTCTGATATAAAAAAGTTTATAGAATTCAACAAAATGAACCAAAAAAGGACAAAATAGTCTTCCTTAATTCTCTATGTCATATTAATACTATACTTAACACTACATTATTACGTAGTGCGTGGGTGGCTCATTCAGTTAACCATCTGACTCTTGATTTCAGCTCAGGTCATGATCTCATGGTCTTGGGATCAAATCCCACATGGGATCAAACTCCATGCTGGGCGTGGAGCCTGCTTAAGATTCCCCTTTTCTCTCCCTCTGCCCCTCCCCTTGCTCTCTTTCTCTTTCAATAAAAAGTAAAATTAATTTTCAAAAAATAGTTTTTGCTAAGGTTTGCTTGCTTCTATGGTAATATAATGCTTTATATTTATACTTTACAATGTTGCTTATATTTAGAGATTTATAATTAATCTTTGTACTCTTTGATTAAGTGTGATAGTAACAACCTAGTGTGAGTGCAAATTAGCAAAACTGTAACAGGACTTTGTTTGGAAAAAATATCAAAATGGACACAAATTCTCTACTTATATGAGAATTTATCCTACAGATATAATCAACAACTTTTAAAATTTCATATGTGCATTGGTTATTCATTGAAAATCATTCTTTCTAAGGCAAAATATTGAAAACTATCTAAATATGTGTAAATAGAGGATGGGATTAAATCAGTTATAGTATAATTACATGAAAATTGTGTAGTCATAGAAAATAATGAGGTTGCTTATAGATGTGCTAATATGGAAACATCTCTAGGTATACTGGTAATTAGAATGAGTATGAAACATTTCATAGAATATTATGTAAAAGAGGAAGATGTATACAAGTATCTGAAAAAGCATATCAGAAAATAAGATCACTTATTTTCCAGGGGTATAGGTGAATGAAGAAATAGTAGGAGGAAAATCTTTCTTTTTTTTTTTTTTTTTAAATGTTTATTTATCTTTGAGAGAGAGAGAGTGTGTGTGTGCAAGTGGCAGAGGGCGGGCAGAGAGAGAGGAAGACACAGAATCTGAAGTAGGTTCCACGCTCTGAGCTGTCAGCCCAGAGCCCAATACAAGGCTCAAACTCATGAGCTGTGAGACTATGACCTGAGCCAAAGTCTGACACTTAACTGACTGATCTACCCCGGTGCCCTGGAATAATTTTCAGTTAATGCCCTTATAGATTTCAAAAATTTTTCATTATATGAATGCATTGCTAGGCAAGACAGGGTTAACTCAGCATTCTGCACGTTTCCAAGAAAGCTTCGTCTTCAGGACTGGCCTTTGGTAGACTTGTGGGATATAACCTCATAGACCTTGATCTATTCTGCTTGAGAAGAATGATTTTGTATAACTGACGCCTCATTTAGGTCACACTGTATTGATGGTAAATACCTGTTTCTGTACACCTGAGCCATTGAGTCACGCCATACCAACTTGACCAGATCAGTTTATCCTAACAGTGTGATTTATGGTGAACATCTGTTGTAGGTCTGGGGAAGTAGAGCGTTTGGTAAGACTGGAATCTGAATAGCTAAGGTCAGTCATGAGAAACATGAGAAACACCAAGGCCTGAGTGAAATTCTTTGGCTGGCAACACTTCATATATATGTCATATTGTCATATGTGTCCAGTCTCATGTTTTTGCTAGGTGATCTGAGCAAGTCCTCATGCGATTCTATTGGGAGGCACACCACTGAACGCTTGTGCATGGACTCTTGTAGTTTTGGCCTTGACTTCCCCTTTGGTGATTTTAATCTGTATCCTTTCCTTGTCATATACTATGACCATGAATATAACAGCTTCTCTGAGTCCTAGGAAGGCTTCTAGCAAATCAGCTAATCTCACGATGGTCTTGGGAACCCTGACATAATTGCATATTCCCAAAGTCAACATAAAACATTTTAAAGTTTAAATTGCCTCTATTGTAGTCAAATTGATCAGTAAGTAAAGAGTTTACTGAACTCCAATTTCCACTGAGTTCTGTGATAGACATTGTGAGAAATCTTCAAATTAGGCCTTCATCAAGTTTTTTGGCTAATTGGGAGATGAAACTAAGACACTGTAAGGCTTAGTTTACAACACAAGGAGTTGTGATTATTTCATATACAGAGTGGATGATCAGAGGCTCTGAGCTCCTAGAGTTTAAAGATTATTGTTGTTATGAAAAAGAATACAAGTGTTTTTTATGGAAATTGTTCTTTCTTACTATCTCTTCTGCTGTCCTACTGGTGCTATTTGTTTTACTTGCATTGTGTCTAAATGACTTCAAGGTAAACATTTACATTCCTATTTTATCTGAAGAAACTGAGGCTGAGAGAGCCTGAGGCCAAGATCATGAGTTTAGTAAGTGGCAGAAGAGGGTTTCTGGTCAAACACCTCCTATTTTATATTTGCTAGTATAGTATAAATACAGTATAGTCATTTAATAGTATATGAGTACATTATCTAAAATTTCAAGCATTACAAGGGAAGAATTCTCAGGCTTGGAGAGATTAGGTAACATGAAGCTAGGAAGAGCCAGACTCAAAATGTGAACCCCTACCTATTTGAATCTGAAGATTACATTTCCTCCCATGGTGCTAAAGTGCCCTATGAAGCTAAAGAGTCTCTATAATAAGATTTTTAAAGACATGTCATGTTTAAAAGTTGCAAATAAATACCAATAAACTTATTTTTAAAGTTTCACAAAAATAAAATGTTGCTGAAGGTACATCTGGTCTTAATAAGAATTGTCAGTAATGTTATATTATCTTTAAATGTAAAATGATTGTGGGGCACCTAAGTGGCTCAGCTAGTAAAGCTTCCAGCTTAAGCTCAGTTCATGAATTCGTGGTTAGGGGGTTTGGGCCCTGCATCCATCTCTGTGCTAAAGACTCAGAGCCTGAAGTCTGCTTAGGATTCTGTGTCTCCCTCACTCTCTGCCCCTTCCCTGCTCGTGCCTGTGCTCTCTCTCACTCTCTCTCTCTAATATAAATAAACATTAAAAAATAATGTAAATTAATTGTAAAGAAAAATAGTTACAGCAGTAGACTTTAAGTAGCATGAAAATATATGCATATAAAACTAATATTGCACAAAAATTAAATATATATTTGTGTTTTACAAGCAAAATAATATGAAACAAATGTAGCATTCTCTAATTTCAACTAAAAATAAGTGAAGGACTCCAGATTTTGATTCCTTGTCCCTGAAATATCTATTTGTACTTTGAATGTATTGCTATGTGTCACAAGTAATCACCCAAACAGTAAAAAGTTGTCAAACTGCATTAGTAGTGTATACATGGCAACATCATAGTTATTAACCTAGGTATTAATTTCCAGGCAATTTCTTCAAACCTCTTAGATGGAGGCAAAATGTAGCTTTGTTTGATGACCCCCATCAATGCACTGTTATTGAAGAATCCAACAGAAATTTAGATTACTAACTAAATTAAACACATTAAAAGCTTATCTGAAACTCCAAATTATAGCCTTTGAAGACTCAAAAAGTCAGAAACACAAAGACAGCTATATTTAACTGATTTAAAAGACAAAAAACAACACAGCTGGAAATTTATCATAAGACACAATCCTCATAATACAGAACTGCATGTAGTTTTCACTAATGTCTATCCAAGCATTCTGAGCAAGTTAAAGCTGAAGATAGCATACATTTCCTTTAGGGCATTACCATATTACAAGTACGGTGGCTATTATTTTTAATTGGGAAGAAGGAAGAACTGTTTGAATCTAGCCATACTTTATAAGCAATAAGCAAATATGACCCCAACGGCCAGTCAGAAGCAAGGATTCTCTAAAGAGATTAGTCAAACATGCTTCTTATGATAAAAATTAGTACTGAGGAAAGTGATGAGGTAACACTCTCTGAGCCATCAAGTTTTTCCTGAAAGATAGATCATAAATTTAGGATTACAAACCTAGTAAATCAAGGCTGTGGTAGTGAAATGATGTCACATGCTGGGATTTTACATACACTAAGTAGGACCTCTGGAAGTTTGCTGTGGAGGCTGAGTTCATGTGTGTCTATAGCCTGCCTTGAAACTTGAAAAGAAAAAACTAGAAACTTGAAAGAAAAAAAAATTAGCATTAGTAAGGCAGGAAATATTCTTTAATCTTCCGTTTAATTTCATTGGTACTTAAACAATAAGGAAAGATGTGGGTATTTTGGAAGAATAGAAGCAATTTGGTGGCTTCAGTGATGTGTACTCAGCATGAAGAAGGATCAAATGATGGTGTAGGAGTAACACTTATTCTTAAGAAACTCTAACATTGGTTTAAAAAAGGAGTTTATTGATATATTTATTGTATTAGTTTTTGTCCTTTTTGTGATTTTTCTACAAAAATTTAGACATGACACTTTTAGTTAGAATAAAGAGAAACACTTTCTCTGACTTCTTTATAACTGTCTATTTTAATTCAGAAAACAAGACATTTTATTAAGTGTGTATCAGATGCCAGCAATACTTCCCTGCCCCCCACCCTTGGAAATAAAAATGAAATTAGATGTCCTGTAAAAGCCCTTTTAAGTATATGATGAAGGATTTTATCTATAAGTTTTAGGAGTAGTCATAAAAATGTATACTGTATTTGGTCTGTGAAGTTGGACTCAAATATCAACTATGGAGAAATTAAATTTGAGAACTAAGAAAGGAAACAGTGATGCTACAGTTGGCAACCACCAGTTTATTCTTTGTATTTATGGATCCGTTTCTGTTTTTTCCTTGTTTGTTCATTTGTTTTGTTTCAGATTTCACATATAGATCAAATCATATGGTACCTGACTTTCTCTACCTGACTTATTTCACTTAGCATAACACTCTAGAAGTCGTTCCATGCTGCTGCAAATGGTAAAATCTCGTTCTTTTTATGTCTGAGTAATATTACATTGTGTGTGTGTGTGTGTGTGTGTGTGTGTGTGTGTATTTTCAGTATAGTAAGTGTACTCTTTAATCCTTACCCCTGTTTTACCCCACCCACCTCCCCTCTGGTAACCATCAGTTTGTTTTCTATAGTTAAAAGTCTCCTGGTTTGTCTCTTTGTTTTTTGTTCCCTTTGCTTTTTTGTTTTGTTTCTTAAATTCCACATATGAGTGAGATCATAAATTGTCTTTCTCTGACTAACTTATTTTGCTTAGCATTATACTCTCCAGCTCTATCCATGTTATTGCAAATTGCAAGATTTCATTCTTTTTATGCCTGAATAATATTAAACACACACACACACACACACACACACACACACACACACACACACCACCTCTTTATCCATTCATCCTCCAGTGGACACTTGGGGTACTTCCGGAGTTTGGCTATTGTAGCTAATGCTATAATAAACATACAAGGAATTCATATACTGCATACTTCTGTCCTATGCTAGCCTAGGGTATCCTCATTTACTCCACTAATTCTTAATTTTGACTCATAATTGCACTACAGTGCATGTTCCCAAGCACTATGTATAATCATGCATTGCTGATCTTCCCCGTGAATATTAAGCATGTATATATATCTATTGATATTACATAAGATATACTACATATAATCATGCATTCCTGTTCTTCCCTCTGATTAGTTTTTTTTTTTTTTAAGTTTTTAAATTTATTTTGAGAGAAAGAAAAAAAGTGTAAGTGAGCAGGCAAGGGACAGAGAGAGAAGGAGAGAGAGATTCCAAAGTCATCTCCACTCAGTACAGAACCTGATGCAGGGCTCAAGTCCATGATTACAAGATCACAACCTGAGCCAATATCAAGAGTTGGACACTTAACTGACTGAGCCACTCAGGAGACCTTGAATTAGTGTTCTGTATTTTTTTGTGTAAATACCTAGTAGTATGATTCCTGGGTCATAGGGTAGTTCTATTTTTATTCTTTGAGGATTGGCCAAAGTGCTTTTCACACTTGCTGCACCCATTTGCATTCCCACCAACCAAGCAATACTTGCTTCTTGTGTTTTTGATTTTCGCCATCCTCATAGGTGTGGAGTGATATCTCATTGTAGTTTTGATTCACATTTCCCTGAGAGTGATGGTAAGCATCTTTTCAAGCATCTGTTGGCAATCTGTATGTCTTCTTTGTAGAAATGTCTGTTCAGGTTTTATTTAGGTTAATTACGTACTTTTAATTAGGTTATTTGATTTTGGGGTATTGAGTTGTATCAGTTCTTTATATATTTTCAACACTAACACTTTATTGGATGTGTTGTTTGAAGATATCTTCTCCTACTCATTAGGGTGCCTTTTAGTTTTGTTGATTATTTCCTTAACTGTGCAGAAAACTTTTTATTTTACCTTGGCCCCAATAGTTTATTTTTGCTTTTATTTCCATTGCTTCAGGAGACATGTCCAGAAAAATGTTGCTCCAACCAATGTCAGAGAAATTACTTTCTCTGCTCTCTTTAAGCATTTTTATGGTTTCAGGTCTCACATATAGGTCTTTAACCCATTTTGATCTTATATTTATGTATGGTGAAAGAAAGTCCAGTTTCATTCTTTTGCATGTGACTATCCAGTTTTCCCATTAACATTTATTGGAGATTTTCTTTTTCCCATTGCATATCCATTCCTACTTTGTCATATATTAATTGATCATATAATTATGGGTTTATTTCTCGGTTTTCCTTTCAATTCCATTGATCTATGTGTCTATTTTTATGACATTACTATACTGTTTCAATCATTATGGCTTTGTGGATAACTTGAAATCCGGAATTATGATGTCTCCAGTTTTGTGTTCCTTTTTCAAAATTGTTGTGGCTACACAAAGTCTTTTGTGGTTCCATACAAAGTTTAGGATGTTTTGTTCTAGTTCTGTAAAACAAGGTGTTGGCATTTTCATAGTGATGTATTACATTTGTAGATTTCTTTGAGTAGTATAGACATTTTAACAATATTTGTTCTTCCAACCCATCAACACAGATATCTTTCCATTTTTTGGTGTCATCTTGAATTTCTTTCATCAGTGTTTTATATAGAATACGTATTAACACTTCTTTAGATGTTTGGTAGAGTTCACCCGTGAAGCTGCCTGATCCTGGACTTTTGTTTTTTGGGAGTTTTTTATAACTGATTCGGGTTTACTGCTGATAATTGGTCTGTTCAAATTCTCTTTTCCTCCTGCTAGTTTTGGTAGGTAATATGTTTCTAGGAATTTATTGCTTTCTTCTAAGTTGTATAATTTGTTGGCATATAGGTTTTCATAATATTGTTACAGTTGTTTGTATTTCTGTGATATTGGTTGTTATTTATCCTTTTTCATTAGTGATTTTCTTTATCTAAAAAAATTTTAATGTTTTATTTATTTTTGAGAGAGAGATAGAGACAGTATGAGCAGGGGAGGGTAAGAGAGAGAGGGAGACACAGAATCCGAAGGCAGGCTCCAGGCTCTGAGCCAGCTGTCAGCACACAGCCCAACACGGGGCTTGAACCCATGAACCGTGAGATCATGATCTGAACCGAAGTCGGATGCTTAACTGACTGAGCCACCCTGGCACCCCTCATTAGTGATTTTCTTTATTTGGATTCTCTCTCTTTCTCTGATGAATCTGGCTAGAAGTTTATCAATTCTGCTGATCTTTTAGAGAACCAGCTCCTCATTTTATTGATCTATTCTATTGTATTATTTTTTTTTTAGTTTCTATATCATGAATTTCTTCTCTGATCTTTATTTTTTCTGTCTTTTGCTGGGGTTGGGTTTGTTTATTCTTCTTTTTCTAGCTCCTTTAGGTGAAAGGTTAGGTGTTTATTTGAGATTTATTATTATTATTTTTTTTTTTGCTTCTTGCTGTAGGTGTGTTTTACTATAACCTTTCCCCTTAGAACCGCTTTGGCTAAATACCATAAATTTTGTATCATTGTGTATTCATTTTCATTTATTTCCATGTAATTTTTTAAATTTCTTCCTTGAATTTTTGGTTAGTTCATTCATTCTTTAGTAGCATGTTATTTAGCCTCCATATATTTTTGGTCTTTTCAGTTTTTTTTTTTCCCATGTGGTTGATTTCTAGTGTCATACATAGTGTTGTGGTCAGAAGATACATGTATGACTTTCAGTTTTTTGAACTTGTTGAGATACTTTGTCAGCTAATATATGATCTCTTCTGGAGAATGTTCCATGTGCACTTGAAAAGAATGTGTATTCTGTTTTAGGATGGAATGTTCTGAATATGTCTGTTAAGTCCATCTGGTCCAGGGTGTTATTCAAAGCCACTGTTTTATTGTTTATCTTCTGTTTGGAAGATCTGTCCCTCAAAGAGGGCAATTAAAGTTTCTTATTATAAATTATTTATGTTTTGTTATTAACTTTTTTATGTATTTGGGTGCTGTCACATTAGGTGCATAAATATTTACAATTTTTATATCCTCTTTTGGATTGTCCCTTTATTTAAATTATTATATAGTGTCCTTCTTTGTCTTTTCTTATAGCCTTTGTTTTAAGTCTATTTTTCCCATATAAGTATAGCCACTTTGGCTTTTTTTTTTTACAGTCATTTGCATAATAAATATTTCTCTGTCTGCTTACTTGCAATCTGCAGTCATCTTTCAGTCTGAAATGAGACTCTTATAGGTGGCATATAGATGAGACTTGTTTCTTTATCCAACTGTCACCCTATATAGGTCTTTTGATTGGTACGTTTTGTCCACTTACATTCAAAGTAGTTATTGATAAATATTTATTTATTGCCATTTTTTTACTTGTTTTATGGTTGTTTTTGTAGGGTTTTTTTTTCTGATTCTTGTTCTCCTTCATGGTCTGTTGGCTTTCTTTAGTGATACATTTGGACTCTTTTCTCTTTATTCTTTGCATATCTATTATTGGTTTTTGACTGTGATTACCATTAGGTTTGTATATAATATCTTCTGCATATAGCAGCCAATAACAAGTTGATGGGTGCTTAAGTTTGAATCCATTTTTTATTCTCTCCCTCGCCATGTTTTAGATATATAGTATTTTACATACTTTTATTTTATGAACCCCTTGGCTGATTTTTGCATAAGCATTTATTTTTACTGCTTTTGTGTTTTTTACTTTTCATATTATCACTTATGTTCTTTCCTTTCCTCTCAGAGTCCTCTTTAATGTTTCTTTTAAGACTGGTTCAGGAATTCCTTTCATTTTGTTTTTGGTTTTGCTTCTTTGGTATGAAAAAGTCTTTGTCTCTCCTTCTGTTCTAAATGATAGCCTTACTAGATGGAATATTCTTAGCTGCTGATTTTTCCCATTCAGCACTTTGAATATATCATGCCAGTCCTTTCTGGCTTGGAAAATTTTTGCTGAAAAATCTGCTGATAGTCTTATGGGGTTTCCCTTTTATATAACTGTCTTCTTTTCTCTTCCTACTTTAAATTCCTTTATTTATTGCTGGGTTTTGTTTTGTTTTTGCTATTTTAATTACTGTGTATCTTGTTGTGGACCTCCTTGTGTTGAATTTTTGTGGGGGATCTCTGTGCCTCCTTGATCTAGACACCTGTTTCCTTCCCTACATTAGGGAACTTCTTAGCTATTGTTTCTCCAAATAAATTTTCTCCCCCCCCCCTTTTTTTTCTCTTCTTTTTTTGAGATCCCTATAATAGAATGATATTTCAGTTGATGGAGTCACCGAGTTCCCTAAGACTATTCTCAACTTGCATGATTTCCATTCCTTTCCTTTGCTCAGGTTGGTTACTTTCCATTACTGTATCTTCTAGATCATTAATACCTCTAACTTTGCTTCATCTAGCCTGCTTTTATCCCCCATCAAGTGTATTTTAAATTTCATTGATTGTGTTCTTTTTCTGAATGCCTCTTTTTTATCTCCGTATTAAGGGTGTTACTGATGTCCACTCTTTTATTTTTAATTTAGTGAGTTTTTTAATGATATGTCTTTAAATTCTCTATCGGGTGTCTTATATCTGTTGTGCTTAGGTCTCTTGCTGTGGTTTTGTCCTATTCTTTCATTTGGGAGATATTTATCTGTTTACTCATTTTGTCTGACTTTCTGTATCTGTTTCTGTATATTCTGTGTATTAGGAAGGTCAGCTACTTCTTATGTTCTTAAGGATATGAGCCTAATGAAGAAGAGGTCCTGTTGTGCCCTACAATGCAATGTCACCTGTTCCCCAGGGAACAGGGTGTGTTACCTATGTGTGTTGATATGCTCTGCTGTTGAGACTTAGCCTCTTTTGCCTTCAGTACAGTTGCCTGCAGAAGCTCTCTTTGCCTATTATGGGCAGTGTTTGGTCCCCAGCAGGGATAGGGTGCATTTTAACAAGGTGTATGATGGTCTGCTTGTGAAATGAGACCTATCCCACTGCTGCTGGAACTGAGGCTCTGCAAAACATGCAGATCAGGAATGCCTGGGTTGTTCAGTTAGTTAAGCATCTGACTTTGGCTTAGGTCATGATCTCACAGCTCATTAATTAGGGTCCTGCATTAGGTTCTGTGCTCAGAGCCTGGAGCCTGCTTCGGATCCTGTGTCTCCTTCACTCTGTCCCTCCCAGGCGCGCTCGAACTCTCTCTCTCTCAAAAATAAGCATTAATTTTTTTTTTTAAAGCATGCAGGTCAGAAGATGTGATGTTGCCAGTCTTTTCACTGGTCTTCTGGGGGAGGGACCCATAACAAGGGGACTAAGATAAGATTGAATGGGAAGGGTGGATCCCTGGAAGCTGCGGAGGGTCAGGGGCAGTGTTTAGTACAAGCTTGTTAGGTTAAGAGTGTAGGCAATGCAGGATCCTGCAGGTGGTCCTTGTTTATGTTGGAGGTAGAGAAGGGAAACGGTGACTGCCTGCTCCTTTGTTCCTAGAGGGTCTCCCTGTGATTCCTGTCTCTGATTTGAGTAAATCACTCTCCCTCCTGTCTGCTCCTGTTTTTCAAACTGCTAGTTCTAAGCTTTATCTGCATGGGCTATTTGTCCTGCTTTCTTTTTAAGCGCAAGGATTCTGCTTCCTAATGCCCTTCAAGGCTTCCCAGAGCCAATCCTGCTGATTTTTAAATTCCAGGCTTTAAGTCCCACCAGTTGTAAGAACTCCTGAAATTCAGCCCCTCTTGCTTTCAAAGGCAAATGTCAAGGGGATCGTCCTCCCGGTTATTGGGCTCCTCAATGTGACAGTCTGTTTTTCACCCTTGTCTATGCCACTGGCTCCCTCCCCATTGTGTACAAATAGGGTCTGTTTCATTCCCAGACTTCATCTTTGCACTTCCTACCTTTTTCAAATTGACTTCTCTCCCTTTAGTTCTGGAGTTAGTTCTGCCAGCCTTAAGATAGTGTTCTGGGCTATTTATGTTGATGTGAGTGTTATCTAGTTGTATCCTTGGAATGATGTGAGCTTAGAGTCCTCCTACTCTGCCATCTTCCCAGCCATCCTGTGTGTGTGTGTGTGTGTGTGTGTGTGTGTGTGTGTGTGTGTGTGTATTTAAAAACAAAAGTATGCTGTAGGTTATGTTTCTAATTCCTAAAGTATAATAAAAACATTTTAGGAGATGATACATAGATTTTTGACATAGGCAAAATTAAGCATATTGTTGGAATATGTTAGTGGTGAGGCTGCTGTTTTGATTTGTACATTGATGGGTACTGGCAGAAAATTAAGGGCAATATCTCATAATATTTATTTTGTGTCTTTTTTATTAACAAACATGTTTTCTAACAAGCATGGCATGGTATTGCATTGTAGAAATGACTACATTCATTGGTATAATTCACAATAGCACATGCAGTAATAAAGAAGACTTCTGAATTTATTTAACTAACCAATGAGATATATTAGGTGGATATTTAACATATTGCTCAAAATAGAAATTAAATAGATTGATTATTCATTTACATATATTTGTAAAATATGTAGAGAAGAGAAAGTCTTTACGCTTGGGTATTCTATTCTGGAAATTGAGCCAGACTAACTAATTTAAAATTTGTGATATTTCAATCTTGGTTACCTTCATTTTTAAATGTTCATGAAAAAAATGACTTCTCATGCAAATTTTTAAAAATATTATTTTGCTTAAATTACCCAATTCTTGTGTTTGGACATGTTAAACTCTTGCTCTCTTTCTCCTAATCTGTAGAAATGTCTTACTACTTTTGTTAAAAATAGAGTGACAAGATATGTGTGGGTTGAGACTTTCTTCTGCTCCATTGATCCACGCGTTTATCCTTAGACAAATACAACACTGTTTGAGGCAGTTGCTTCACAAGTAAGACTTGAAATCATCCTACCCTGTCGTGTGTGTGTGTGTGTGTGTGTGTGTGTGTTAATACCAGTATAATTAACATACAGTGATATATTAGTTGCAGGTGTACCATGTGGAGAATTAACAATTCTATACCTTACTCAGTGCTCATCACAATAAGTATACTCTTAATACCCTTTACCTGTTTAACCCATTCCCTCTACCCACCTCTCCTATGCTAACCACCAGTTTCTTCTCTATATTTAAGAGTTTTGGGTTTTGTTTCTTTTTTTTTTTTCTTTTGTTTCTCAAACACCACATATGAGTGAAATAATATAGTATTTATTTTTCTCTGACTCATTTAATCTACGATTATACCCTCTAGATCAATCCTTGCTGTTGCAAATGGCAATATTTCATTGTTTTTTATGCCTGAGCAATATTCCATTATATATCCTCTTATTTATCTATTTATCTTTGGATAGACTCTTGGGTTGCTTCCATAATTTGGCTATAAATCATGCTGCCATAAACATAAGGATAAACATATGTTTTTGAATTAGTGTTTTATTTTTAAAAATTTTAAGGTTTATTTATTTATTTTTGAAAGAGAGTACACATGAGCAGGGGAGGGTCAGAGAGAGGGAGAGAGAGAGAATCCCAAGCAGGCCCCACAGTGTCAGCACTGTGAGCGTGGAGCCTGATAAAGGGCTCAATGCAGGCTCCAACTCACAAACCATGATTTCATGACCCGAGCCAAATTTGTCAGAAGCTTAGCCAACTGAGCCACCCAGGCATCCCTGACTTAATGTTTTCTTATTCACTGGGTAAATACCCAGTAGATGATTCCTGGATCATAAGGTAATTCTATTTTTAATTTTTGAGAAACATGCATACTGTTTTCCACAGTGGCTGCACCTGTTTGCACTCCCACCTATGGTATAATACTTGTTTTTCTTGTGTTTTTTTTATTTTAGCTTTCTTACATGTGTGAGGTGATATCTTATTGTGGTTTTGTTTTCATTTCCCTGATGATAAATGATACTCCGCATCTTTTCATGTGTCTGTTGGCCATATGTATGATTTCTTTGGAGAAATGTCTCTTCATATTTCTGACCATTTTGTTTTGTCTTCTTCCAATTTTTGATTGGATTTTTTGTGTTCAGTTGTATAATTCTTATATGTTGTTTAGTTGTATAATTCTTGTTCAGTTGTATAATTTTTATGTATTCTATAATTATATATTTTATACCTCTTATTGAATATATCATTTGCAAATATCTTCTCCAAGTTAACAGGTTGCCTCTCACTTTTATTGATTGTTTCCTTTGTTGTACAGAAGGCTTTTATCTTGTTGTAGTCCCAGTAGTTTATTTTTGCTTTTGTTTATTATGCCTCAGGGGACATATATGTTGCTATTGCCAATATCAGGGAAATTACTGCCCACCCTCTCTTCTGACATTTATGGTTTCATGTGTGACATTTAGGATTTTAATCTATTGTGAGTTTATTTTTGTGTGTGGTGTAAGAAGTAGTCCAGTTTCATTCACTTGCATGTAGCTGTCCATTTCTCCCAACACAATTTGTTGAAGAGACACTTTTTGCTATTGCAATTCTTGCCTTTTTTGTCATAGACTAACTGACCACATAATCATGGGTTTATTTCTGGATTCTCTATCCTATTATTTTGATCTATGTGTCTCTTTTTGTACCAGTACCATATTGTTTTGATTACTACCACTTTGCAGTATATCTTGAAATCTGGCATTGGTCATTTCTCCAGTTTTGCTCCTCTTTTCAAGATTGCTTCCACTTTGGGAGTCTTTTGTTGTTCCATACAAATTTATGGTTGTTTGTTCCAGTTCTGGGAAAATTGCTGTTGGTATTTTGATAGGGGTTTCATTAAATCTGTAGATTGCTTTGAGTAGTATGGACATGCGAATAATATTTTTCTCCCAATCCATGAGCATGGGATATCCTTCTAATTTATTGTGCCATATTTAATTTCTGTCCTAAATGTTTAATGGTTTTCAGAATTCACATCTTTTAATCCTTGGTTAGGTTTATTCTTAGGTATTTTATTATTTTTGGTGAATTTGTAAATGGAACACTTTTCTTAATTTCTCATTCTGCTACTTCTTTATTAGTGTATAGAAATGCAATGGATTTCTATATATTGATTTTGTATCATGTGATCTTTCTAAGCTCACTTATTAGTTCTAGTAGTTTTTTGTGAAGTCCTCAGGATTTTCTATATTTAATAATATGTCATTTGCAAATAGTAACAATTTTAATTCTTCCTTACCCATGTGGATACTCTTTGTTTCTTGTTTGCTTGCTGTAACTAGGACTTCCAGTACTATGATAAACAAAAGTGATGAGAGTGGACATTCTTGTCTTATTCCTGATTTTAGAGAAGAGCTCTCCATTTTTCACCATTGAGTATGTTAGCTATGGTTTTTCATATATGGCCTTTAGTATGTTGAGGTGTGTTCCCTCTAAGTCTACTTTGTTGAGGTCCTTTTTTTTTAAGTCATGAATGGATGTTGTATTTTGTCAAATGTTTTTTTCTGCATCTATTGAAATGATCATGTGGGTGTTACCCTTTTTCTTGTTGATGTTATGTATCATGTTGATTGATTTGTAAATATTGAAACCTTGCATCCCAGGAATAAATCACACTTGATTGTGGCAAGTGGCTTTTTTAGTGTATTGTTGGGTTCAGTTTGCTATATTTTTTAGGATTTTTTGCATCTATATTTATCAGAGATAACAGCATGTAATTCTCTCTTTTGTAATGTCTTTATCTGGTTTTGGTATCAGGGTAAATCTGGCCTCATAGAATGAATTTGGAAGCTTTCCTTCCTCTTCTAATTTTTGGAATAGTTTGAGTAAAATATTTAAATATATGATGAAATTCACCTGTGAATCCATCTGTCCCTGGACTTTTGTTTCTTGAGAGTTTTTTGATTACTGATTCTCTTTTATTGCTGGTGATTATTCTGTTCAATTTGTTTTTCATTTCTTCCTGATAACGAAATGAGTTATATGTTTCTGGGTATTTCTCCATTTCTTCTAGGTTTTCCAATTTGTCGGCATATAGTTTTTCATAATATTCCATTATAATCCTTTGTATTTCTGTGGTGTCATTTTATTTCTCTTCTTTTATTTCTCATTTTGTTTATTTAATTTGTTTTGTTTCATTTCTCTTTTTAGATGTTTTGGTGAGTCTGGCTAAAGGTTTATCAATTTTCTTATCCTTTCAAAGAACCAGCTTCTTATTTGATCTATCTGCTCTATTACTTTTATAGTTTCTGTTTCATTTATCTTTATGCATTATTATTTCATTCCTTCTACTGTTTTTGTTTTTGTTCTTTATCTAGCTCCTTTAGGTGTAAGGTTTTGTTACTTATTTGAGGGGTGGTTTTTTTTTGCTTGTACAGGAAGGCCTTTATTGCCATAAACTTCCATCTTAGAACAGGTTCACCTTCATTCCAAAAATGTACTGTTCTGTTTTCCTTTTCATTTGTTTCTATGTATTTTTTAAAAATTTTCTCTTTCATTTCTTGTTTTAACCATTCATTGTTCAGTAGCATGTTATTTAATACCCATATATTTGTGTTTTTCCAGTTTTTTATTGTGGTTCATTTCTAGTTTTATAGCATTTTGGTTGTAAAAGATGCATGGTGTAACCTTAATATTTTGAATTTGCTGAGACTTGTTTTCTGACTTAACATGTAATCTATTCTGGAGAATATTCCATATGTACTTGAAAAGAATGTGTGTTCTGCTCTTTTAGGATGGAATGTTGTGAATATATCTCTTAGATCTATCTGGTCCATTGTATCATTCAAAGCCACTCTTTCCTTGTTTATCTTCCATTTAGATGATATATCCATTGATGTAAGTGGGGTGTTAAAGTCCCCTACTATTTTTGTATTACTATTAATTACTTCTTTCATGTTTGTTATTGTTTTTTATGTATTTAGGTGCCCAACATTGCGTGCATAAGTTTTTACAGGTGTTATATCTTCTTTTCAGATTGTTCCCTATATGATTATATAGAATGTTTGTCTCTTGTTAAAATCTTTGTTTTAGTCTATTTTGTCCAATGTAAGTATTGCCATCCCAGCTTTCTTTTCACTTCCTTTTGCATGATAAATCCTTTTCCATCCCTTCACTTTTAGTTTGCATGTGTCTTTAGGTCTGATATGATTTTCCTGTAGTCAGCATATATATTCATCTTGCATTTTTATCCATTCTCTTAGCCTGTGTCTTTTGATTGGAGCATTTAATCCACTTATAGTCAACGTAATTATTGACAGGCATGTAATTATTGCCATTTTGTTACTTCTTTTGTTGTTTTTGTAGTTCCTCTTTGATCCTTTCTTGCTCTCTTCTCTCATGGTTTGATGACTTTATTTAGTGATGTACTTAAATTCCTTTCTATTTTTTTGCATATCTATTACTGGTTTTGGATTTGTGATTGCCATTAGGTTTAAACATAACATCTTATGGATATAGCAGCCTATACTAAATTGATGGTCACAAAAGGCTGAGGCCATTCTAAAAGAACTAAAATTGGGTATTCCTCTCCCTCTAAAAGCACTGAATTTTTATTATTCTTCACAGTTTAGGTATATGATGTCATACTTTTAATACAAGTCCTTTTATTTTGCAAATCCCTTGACTTATTTTTATAAATGCACTTAATTTTACTGCTTTTGTACTTCCTACTTTTGTTATTTTTGTTTATGGTCTTTCCACTCCCAGGCTCCCCTTTAATATTCTTGGTGATGAATCCCTTTAACTTTTGTTTGTCTGGGAAACTCGTTATGTCTCTTTCTATTCTGAATGATAGACTTGCTGGAGAGAGTATTCTTTGTTGCACATTTTATTTTTTTCCCTCTCCGAACTTTGAATATATCATGTCAACCCTTTCCAGTTTGCAAATATTCTGCTGAAAAATAAACTGATAGCCATATGATGTTTCCCTTGTATGTAGCTGTTTACTTTTCCCTTACTGCTTTTAAAATTCTCCTTTTCTCACTAATGAAAATATTTTGCCATTTTCATTAGTATTTATCTTGGTGTGGACCTCTGTGGGTTGATTTTGTAAGGGGATTTCTGTGTCTTCTGGACCTGTGTTGTTGTTTCCTTCCCAACTGGTGAAGTTTATAGCTTTAATTTCTTCAAATACAACTTCTGCCCCTTTTCTCGCTCTTCTCTTTCTAGAATCCCTATTATACAAATGTTGTTATGCATGACAGTGTCACTGGGTTCCCGTAATTCTAATTTTTTCATATTCTTTTTTTTTCTTGGTCAGCTTGATTGCTTTCCACTACTCTGTCCTCCAGGTCACTGCTGTGTTCTGCTTCCTCTAGTCTACTCTTTATTCTCTCTAGTGTATTTTTAAGTTCAGTTATTGAGTCTTTCATCTCTCATTACTTCTTTTTTGTTTTCTGTCTCTTTGTTGAGGGTCTTCCTGAAGTCCTCCACTATTTTCTCAAGTCCACTGAATATCTTTATGACCATTACTTTAAATTCTCCATTATGCATATTACTTATATCTGCTTTTTAAATTCTCTTGCTATAATATTGTCCTGTTCTTTCAATTGGGACATATTCTTTTGTATCGTTTTTGTCTAACTCTACTTCTATCTCTATGTATTAGGAAAGTCAGCTACCTCACTTGGTTTTGAAAGTAGTGGCCTTATGGAAAACAGTTCCTATAGTTCACTGCAGTGCAATGTCCCTTATTCATCAAAACATGAATAGGTTATCTCCTATTCATGTTGCAATCTCTATCTTTGGAAAAACTTTCCTCATGATTTGTATTATTTCTTCTAAAAATTATTGATAAAATTCATGTCTGGTCCTGGACTTTTTCTGGAAAGGTATTTGAATATGAATTCAATTTCATTAACAGATATAATATTTAGGTATTTATTTCTACTTACATTAATTTTGGCAAACTGTATTTTTCAACAACTTTCTCCATTTCATTTTTCTAATTTATTGACATAGAGTTTCTCTTAATATTCCATAATTATTTTATGCCTGTGGGATTTATACTAATGTCCTCTATTTCATCATTACTAGTAGTTTTTCTTCCTTTTTGTTCTTTATACATCTTGCTAGAAGTTTGTACAGATAATTTATTCAAAGAATCAAATTTTGACAACAGAACTTATTCTATACTTAATCTATTGCCTGTGTCATTAATTTCCATGCATTTTTATTATTTCTAATTTCTAATTTTAATTTGCTCTCTTTTACTAATTTTTAAAAATTTTTTTAAATATTTATTTTTGAGAGAGAGAGAAAGAGTGAGGGCATGATGTGGGGAGGGGCGAGAGAGACAGAGAGACAGAAATCTGAAGCAGGTTCTGAGCTACCAGTACAGAACATGATGCAGGGCTTGAACTCATGAGCTACATATCATGACCTTAGCTGAAGTTGGATGCTTAACTGAGCCACCCAGGCACTCCACCTTTTTCTAGTTTCTTAAAGAGGAATATTATATCACTGATTTTATAATTTTTTCATATAGACTTTAAGCCTGTAAAAGTCCCTCTAAGAACCGTTGTAACTATATCTCAAAATTTTATGTTGTGGTTTCATTAAAATTCAAATTATTTTTTAATATCCATTCTGTGTTTAGAAGTGTGTTAATTTCCAATTTTAGGGGATACATATATGTATATTTTTACATGTCTTACTGCTATTGAAATTTATACTAGATTATGGACAACTAACTGATATGCAAGTTTATGAGGATTTCATAAGGTATTTCTTAGACCAACTATTCTTGGAATTTATAATATCTCATTCCTAGGGATCTTATCAATTTCAAAATCAAATAAAACATTATTCCTTTCCAAAAAAATGAAATAACAGTATTTCTAGATGGAAGAAATAGTATAAAACTTAACATTTATAAAAGTCTGAAAAGGGGCACCTGAGTGGCTTGGTCGGTTGGGCGTCCGACTTTCGCTTGGGTCATGATCTTACGGTTAGTGGGTTTGAGCCCCGCGTCGGGCTCTGTGCTGACTGCCAGCTCAGAGCCTGGAGCCTGTTTCAGAGTCTGTGACTCCCTCTCTCTCTGACCCTCCCCTGCTCACGCGGTCTCTCTGTCTCTCTCCTAGAAATAAATAAAACATTAAAAAAAAAAAAGTCTGAAAAGGAAATGATGAAATTTCAATGTGAATAGCATAAAGAAAAAAATCTTTAAAAATTGTGGAAAATACTAAAGTTATTGTTTGTTTAACCAAGGTCTGCCCCAAATCTTCCATATTCTAAAAAAGTTGGATAAGTGACTAAGGCAATTAAAATCAATAAGGGGTACATTTCCAAAAAAATAAAATTTATATTAATGTGTTCAAATCATGTTTGTTTTGAAATAAGTAGAACTGATCCACAGACTCCCATTCATTGAACATATACACAAATAAGCCTTCCCAGCTTCGTTCCCCATTAAACTTTTCAAATTATGTAGGTCTCACAAATAATTTCTAATAGTATATATCTCACTCAGTTAATCTGTAAGTTCATTTTATATTTGTACTTTAATATACATATATTAATATTTGTAAAGAGCTGAAGTTTAGTATATTTGTCCATTTTTATATAAATAAATCTCTATATAGTAGCTAATGTGTTTTACTTAATGGCTATATAAGCATAAAGATATAATTAGGATACTTATGAATGCTATGTCTGTGTTCCACTTTGGTGGGGTGAGGGGGATAGTTTGTCAGTGAGATTGTGCTCTATATTGTAGAATTGTAAGCCTCTGCATTTGGAACTTTCTCTAAAACAGAAGTTACAAATAGTCAAATTTTCTAAAGAGCAAAGAGTTAGTATTTTAATCACCAGTGTTTGTCCTTGTGTTTTTAAAAAGGACACATTTTTAAAATATGACACATTTCCCTCAGTTCTAAAACAGAAGCCTACACATAATTTAAACCTTACTTTACTGTCAAGGTGATAACTGTAATCCTCAAAGCTTAGCCACTGCTGTATCATGCAGAAGCTGATGGTAGTGATACCATCTGAAAGAGATTGTGATTACATCAGTTGCCTTTAGAAAACAACCCCAGTGACAGTTTATTCTTGGATCACTTGTTGCTAATTTCATTATTGATTATTCAATGAACACAATGCTTATAAGTCAACTACAGTATGTCAGTTACTTGTCAGTGTATCAGGGCTGTGTAGATCTTAGTTAGTCTCTGCTCTCAAGAAGCTTGTTTTCTGTTTGAGCAAAACAAAAAGCCAGGGTTGGCCAACCCTGTCTATCCAAGTCCAACTATTTTGCAAGATATTACACTCCTATAATCCAGGAGAAAATTGGGGCCCTGAAATGATCAATAACTTGATGTATACCTATCAGTGGTGAATGGAAGAACCAAATGCAAACTTGCGTCTTTCTGACTTTCAAACTTCCATTCTTTCTGTTCTCAATACTGCCATGCCCACAATGGCTTTGATATACAGTAAAACATCTTTACTTCTTCAGTCTTCTCTCAATGAGAAGACCAATTTTCTGCCTTCTTTGTGAGCATGGATGCCTTCTTTGTGAGGATGGATGCTCTGCACTCTAAACCTTCTAAGGCAGCCAGTGATACGACATATGTTGTCTTAATTGCCAGTGTCTTCAAATCCTAGATCTCCAGGATTGAGAAAGTCCTTACATGTTGTCTAATCTAGCCCCTTCCTTTTATACTTAATGTACTCAAGCTTAGTGAAGCAGAGACTTCCCAAGCAGATAACTGTTGGCAGCATCAGGAACTGAGCATTTTCTCTAGAGTCCCAGGAACATCCCCCTTCCATCATACCACGCCATTCCTCCTCGGATACACTCTCTATGTTCTTCCATTTTCTATTTATTACTACTTAGTCTTCAAATAATACAAGTTTTGATACAGTGCATTATATTTGCTACTGGTCTATTATATTGTTACAGTTTTCCCTATGAGGGAAATAATAGCAGAGGAAGCATATTGTTCTGATTTTTCACCTTTGTTTGTGTTATTAAATGCTTCTACATAGTGATTTTTGTTAACAAGATCTGTGTGTTGTCTATGATGAGGCTAGTTGGCACAACTAAAGTACTTACAGGAGTTAACCTTTACAAAGCTAAATTTATATAGGTCTGTGCTTCTAGGACAATAGGCTGTGTTAGTTCAGCTTTCATCTCTGCCTTGAAAATGTGTTGTTTTTACATAATTTGGAGTGATTTTTGCTTTCTTTATTATAAAACTATTTTTGCTTCTGCATACGTCTTACAATGATTGATCAAAAATAACTATCTTTAGGTATTTTCTTTGGCTCTGTTTTACTGATATCTCAACCAGAATAGCAACTAAGAGAGACAACTGTTTTTGCATAAATTACAACAACCAGCAAAGAGGAACCCTTCTTTCACTGATCAATTTAAAAAGGAAGCAACTCCTTTTTCTAGGTTGACAAATTCCATGCCCATCACATGGGAGCCATGACTTGGCACTTAGACAAAGGCTGGATTTAAGACCCCATTCCTTCCTGGGCCAGATGTCTCTTTACAACAAAATACTGGAACTATATTCTCTACCGTGTGAATTAATCAGAGAATTGCTTGGTAATACCCAGAGCATGTCTCTTGAGATACCAGGTTTTATACAGTGTGGACCCTATCTTAGTCATTAATTAGTAAAGATGTGTATGATGTGTATATGCATATACTTTTTCAGATTTGTTTGACACTGACTCCAGATTCCACATTAAACACATTTGTCATCATCTAAGATGATGCTTTTGCTGTCACTATATTGGAAGAATGTTTAGAAATCAAACAGATGTGTGATAATAAATAAAAAATAAATCACAGTCACAATCCCATTGTATTTTTCAGAGTATTTTCAAAGGCCCTTATACTTAATGACTAGGCAAACATTTCTAAATACTTCAGTAGGAGCAGTGGGTTATATTTATGAATTCAGTTTGGATACTATCTGCTCAAAATGCATAAGTAATTTAGTACACTTGATATAGTTTCTAAAAGATTATTATAAGTGAAGATGACATTATTCATTAGCATTCTTGGAATTATATTTCATATGTAAACAAACACTAAAAGGGATAGAAGCTAACATTATACATTCTTTCAATTCTAGAGATAGTAAACATATGAAAATGTGGGAGACTAATCTCTTTTATTATGTTAATGAAAATACTTGCATCTTTGGCATTCTTAATAGCATTACATGTGTAGATTTTTTTTTAATTGCAATTCTCTGTATTAGCAAGGGGTAGTGGTATCAATGCCCTTTAAGTGAAACTTTATGGATCTATGAATTGTCCCTGTATCAGACTGCCATAGGCTTTTTCTGTACTTCCTAAGAACTAATATGTTTATAAAAACTGAACTAAGATTTTATTGATTTATTTATTTTTTAATGTTTATTTATTTTTGAGACAGAGAGAGACAGAGCACGAGTGGGGGAGGGGCAGAGAGAGAGGGAGACATAGAATCTGAAACAGCCTCCAGGCTCTGAGCTGTCAGCACAGAGACCAATGCGGGGCTCAAACCCACCAACTGTGAGATCGAGACCTGAGCCGAAGTTGGACACTTAGCCTACTGAGCCACCCAGGCACCCCTAAAAACTGAGCTAAGATTTTAAAAACCTGGGAACTCCTTTAAGATCTGCTATTTACCAGTCAAGTAAACTCTGAAAATTGAAAACCTCTATGAGGCTCACATTTCCACTTATATACTTGAGCAAGTGGCTTCCTTTCTATGGTTAAGTTGTTCAGAGCAAATTAAAGTAATATTTGAAAGTATTTTAGACTTGTGAATTCCTATGCAGGAATAAAATGTAATTATTTGAAGTCTATAGGTTGTACTTTGAAAAATGGTTTGACTTCTGCTTACTGACATCATTTATCATACATGAATTGTGGTTAGCCAAAGCACTTCAGAATATCTTCTTTTGGCCAATCCACTTTTATCAAGTTTTAGCCCACTAAATCATGCACCCACATTTTCCAGTGTGTTGATTCCAAGTATGCTATATAGTCCTCCAAGGAGAGAAATGTGGAGCGACATGCTTCCTGCTGAATGAATGAATTTATCCTAATAATACTGAGAAGATCTGAGAACAGGTGGAAAAATGTAGTAAGCCATCCATGGCATATTTTTAAAAATAACACTTTATGTTCATTAGATTGCTCTTTTCTCCTATTCTCATAACACAAGCTGTTTCATACTATACTTTCAGGGAAATGTCGGTAGATTTAGCTCTTTCGTAAAACTCATTCATATACAGATAGCATTCGTACCTCAGGGTTTAAAAACCACTCACCAAAGGCCAAGGGAATAAACAGCACAACAGTGTCCTTATAATCCCTTTTCCATCACTGAGTTCCTACATTTGTTTGTACTATTTTTATTAATAGGCATTATATGTACATAGTGAAAAATTCATATAATGCAGCTAGTTAACTTTGAAGGTTTCCCTTCATACTCTCTCTCTGTGTCTCTGGTCTTTTACATAAATATCCAGTTAACAATGACCTGTGTATCATTTCAGATATACCTCTGAATATATAAGTGGTATCATAATATATACACTGTCTTACAACTTCCATTTTCTTGGCTGTCACTGATCCCAGTTTTTGAAGATGTTTTTAATTTTTTAATGGCCACCATAACATATTAATCCATTATATGGTTATATATAATTTATATAATAATTTCTTGGCCCAATCTCTGGGGTTGTTTTCAGTATTTTACGACCATAAATAATATTGAGAAAAATATTCTTATCCAAATGTGCTAAAATGTGAAAACACTTGCAGGATACAATTCTAAAAACGAAATGAGTATCAAATGTCATATGTGACTTTCAGTTGCCTACTTAAAGCAAATTTCCTTGCAAATAGGTCTTCATTGTGTGAGCCCATGTACCTTATTCCATCAGCAACAAAGTGTATAATCAACCTTTCAGACTTTGCAATTGTGATAGCTGAAAAGTCATGTATCATATTTTCAATTTTGAATCAATTTTACTCTAGTGGAATGTTTATACAGCATTTTTCATATGCTTAAAAGTCTTTTGCATTTATTTTCATATAAAGCATATTTCCATATCTTTTGCCCATTGTTCTATAGGAATTTTCATTGATTTCTAATTGTTCATAAAAATAATTATATTTTTGCCTATCAAATGGCTCAATGATTTTAAATTTGGATAATCATGAAAGAATTTTAAACATTTTATGTAAGAAGTTATCTCTATTTTAAGAATTCTTAATTTTGTATTATATTTGAAAAGATTAATCCACTTTCATTATGGAAAACAATTTCTAATTTTATTATATTTTTACCACTTTTTCATTTAATTATTTTATCTACCTGATATTTATTTTGTGCTAAGGAGTGATATAGGTTTAAATAAATGAATCCAAATTTATTGTTTTGCTTTAAGTGGTTGGCAAGTTTGTCCAATTCCATTCATACAAGAATGAATTATTTCTTCAGGCATTGAAGATTACCTTTATTTTAAACTAAATTTCTGTTTGGGCATCTGCTCCTGAGTTCTCTCTGCTACTCCACTGATCTCTCTGTATTTTTGTGCATAAGTATTTAGTTGCTTTGGTTTCTAGAACTATATACATATTGAAATATCTAACAAAGCTATTTCCTACATAGTATTCTTCTTTTAAAGAATCGTCCTGGAATTTCTTAAAAGACTTTTATTCTAAATATACTCTATAATTAACTTGTTTGGTTGCAAATAAAAATCATTTTTGTGTACTTTTATCAATGCACTAAATTTATGATTTATTTATGGAAAACATATCTTTATAATACGGAGTCAAGGAAAGTAAATGCTTTTCTATTCAAGTATTCTTTTAAGTCTCCCATTTCATGTTAGCATATATCTTCTCCTTTTCCTGTTAAGATTTTCCAAAGAAAGCTTACATATATATAAGTAATTGACTATTACTTTTTACTTGACCGATTAACTAAAATTATTTTATATCCCATGATAGTTTTTCAGTTTATTTACCTGTGTTTTTAAGGTATAGTTCCATCACTTCAAATACTTGTACCTTTGATTTTCTTCTCTAGTCTAAATATGTCAAATAATTCCTCCTAAAAATGTAGTGTATTTGTGATATTGGAATTCCTTTAAGTGTTTTCTATTTGGCTTAAAGGAAAAACTTCTAATTCTCCACTGAAAATGATACTTGCTTTTGCTCTGTCTTTATATCTATATAGTTATAACAATACAGCAACATAGACATACAAACAATGTAGGTTTTGTAAATATATATAAAACTGTGCTTTTTTTTTTTTAATACCATGTGCCTTTCACAACACTTGTTACTCTTAAAGCATGAAGGCAGGTAGAATCTTCTGGGACTTAGTCAAGTCTTATTTAGGGTTTGCTGAGTTATCTGATTATAAAAAAGTTAAATTCACAGCCTTTTTCCTCTAGTATATATAAAGCTCCTCAGAGCAGTTATGTGGCATTGTGGTGGAAAACAAAGGGTTTCTCTTCAGGGAGAGGAGTTACATGATGGGAGGTGAATATGAGGATTTTTCTGTCTGAAACAAAAGAACATGTCTCCTCAGTGGTGAAGTAGAGGGAAAGAGTTGTAGCCCAAGTGTGCCACTCACTGTGTGACATTCAGTATATTGCTTAGCCTTTTTTTTCTCATTTAAAATATATGAAAGTTAGAGTAGATAATGCCAACATATTTTTTTTATATTTAACAGTATTCAAATTCTGTCTCTTAACTCAAACTAGAAGATGACTACATGGCCAGCTAGATTACGAGACGAGATTATAGTCTCCATTTATGCATCTTTATTCCCTCCAGGTTTAAAATTTAGAGAAATAATGTACTTCAAAGCTTCTATTTCTGCTTATTTGATCCTCATTTTCACTTGTATGAAAAATGGGAAATGCATTCAGAATATATTTCTGTCTAATTTTGTATGCTGCCAAGCTTTTTTTCTAATTTTGTTGAGAAGTTTAAACTCCTGTAAGGTTAAGCTCTACTAAGATGCAGATTTTTTGGAAGTTAAAACAAAGGATTGGGACAATCGGTGTTTATTTGATGTGGAGAAGGTATGTCCTAATACTTCTAGTTGTTCATGGAGAGTAAATCTCAATGTTGTAGTAGTTTAACATAATGTCATTCATATTGCGATAAGATCTTTTTCTTCTGCTAAGCAGGTAAATTCGCCATTACCCTCGCCAAGTCATTTTAGTGTGCAGAATTTGAAATACCAGAATATCTGTACATGTTGCTTTGTGCAGTGCACATGCTTGTCATCAGTCAAGCTTGAGGTCTAAAGAGCGGGGGCAGTGAAACGTGGGCTTGCCACACAACTCTCCATCGAGTTTCTTGAAAACTTGATTCAGTGTCACCCAAGAGCCTATGAAACGTGAGCAGTAAGGAAGGATCACTAATAACAAAGCTCTGGCAAGCGGCCAGTCTTTCTTCAGTGAAGCTCTGCTCACTTTAATGTAGCTCCACTGGTCTGGATACATGTGGAGGATGGATGACAGCAGGGTGCAGAAACAGCTGCTAGGTGATAAGCTAAAGTGGGCCAATGCACGTGGGCAGGGAAGGAGAAATACAGATATTAGGACTTTCGCTAAAGGGCTGCTAACACCACACTGCGGCATCACGGTGCTGTTTAGTTGTAGACCAATACTAAACAGTAGCATCAGAGAATCCATCTTGGCCTATAACTTTCAGAAAAGAAGTGACTTTTTCCCCCAATACTATTAGCAAACCCAAGAAACAGAGACACAGTTCCTAGTGCCGGACTGACTCTTATTTTGACATGCACTCCCTTAAACAGTAAACAGATACCTAAATGTTTTGATCTTCATCTATAAAATCAGCAGGTTCCACATTTTAAGTCTTCAGAATATGTTCTTTTAGCTTCCTTTTCGAATCCTGTAAATCAGCGTGAGGAAAAGAATGGCAAGAACTAAAGCAAGGTAATAAAAAATGAAAGAACAATTAAGAAGTAAAAAAAGTCCACAGTACTTTTCTAACAATTAAGTCCTCTCCTGGCGGGCTTTGTATATTTCTGGAGATTAAATTAGTCTTAAATTGGTGCTAAGGCGTAAAGTTGTTGTCTGAGAGAATAAGCATTATGTTCGTAGAAAAGTATACTGAAGAATGTTTATTGTTTAGAGGAAATTTGTTGTATCTGAATGCCCATTTATGTGGATCCAGTTATCATCAAATACAGTTGATCATGATTTACTCATTCCCTGCCTCCCAGTTTGAAGCTGATACATGGTTATGTCACATATTAATGTACGGTTTACATATATGACTGGATTTGACTCAGTTTGTATATTTGGGTATTGTCCTTAAAATCAAGATTGTTCAGCCATCTCCCAAACCCTGCAACCAACAACCACCATCCATTCATTTACTTATATTTTTTGTTACACATCTGCCATATATGTGACACAGTACAAGGGACTGAGTGTATGACAATGAAAAAGAAATATATAAGAAATGAATAACAATAAATAAGAAATATCTAATTCCTCAACTCCTGAAACTTGAATATTTGTTGCTTAAAACCTACTTTATTTGGTATTGGTCAGGGATACAAAACCATACAATACATGATACCTGTTTATAAAAGTCCAACAATTTCAGTGAAGTATAAATCACATAAAAAGACAATATGAGATGATAGGTAATAATTATTAGTTCTTCAGAGCATAAACACACTTTTGGAATAAAGGGCCACAGAATAAATATTTTATGCTTTGTGGGCCAAAAGTTCTCTGTTGCAACTAGTCAACTCTACCCTACAGCATAAAAGTGCCATAGACCATGAGCAAAGTAATGGGTGTGATTTTATGCCAATAAAACTTTATTCACAAAAAGACATAGTGGGCTAGATTTGGCCCATTGGTTGTAATCACACAATTCCTACCTCAGAAATAATCTGTATAGGTGTAGGGGAATTGGGATGATTAATATAGAAGATCAGACAGAAGGTACACTGGATCTTAAATTCTGGAAATAAAGTGACTTCTACTCATTAAATAGTATTTCAGCAAAATATTTAGAATATACTCTATCTTCTTATTGATAGCACATGAAATCATTTATCTGGAACCTAACTCTGCTGCCCATATCAAGTTTAATTCTATCTCTTTTAGCCCAGCTCTTTCTATATGAAACTATATCATTTGGTTTTGAACTTGGTGCCTAGAAAAGACTTACTCCCTGGATCTCTAAACTCTTAATGGACAATCACAAATTGACTGCCTTAAGACTCAAGGCCTTAGTTTTGTTTTAATTTGACAAAAATTAATAAACAGGGTTATATTTGAGGTGTACAATATAGTGATTCAGCAATTATATACATTATTCAGTGCTTGTCATAAGTGTACTCTTAATCTGCTTTACCTATTTCACTCATGCCCCACCCACCTCCCCTCTGGTAACCACAGGCTTGTTCTATATAGTTTTCTTGACTTGTCTCTTTTATCCTTTGTTTGTTTTGTGTTCTAAATTCTACATATAAGTGAAATCATATGGTATTTGTCTTTCTCTGACTTAGTTCACTTAGCATGATACCCTATAGATCCATCCATGTTGTTGCAAGTTGCAAGATTTGAGTATATTTTTGCTGAGTACTATCTGTGTGTGTGTGTGTGTGTGTGTGTGTGTGTGTGTGTGTGTGTGTACATCACTGCTTCTTTATCCATTTATTTTCTGATGGACACTTGGGATGTTTCCATAATTTGGCTATTGTAAATAATGCTGCAATACACAGCCAGGAATGCAATCACTGGGTCAGAGGGCAGTTCCATTTTTAATTTTTTGAGGAACCTCTACACTGTCTTCCATTAACAGCTACATAGTCTGCATTCCCACCAACAGTGCATGAGGATTTCTTTTTCTCCACATCCTCACCAACATTTGTTGTTTCTTGTGCTTTTGATTATAGTCATTCTGACTGGTGTGAGGTCGGTATGTCTTCTTTAGAGATATATCTGTTCATGTCTTCTCCACATTTGTAATGGATTATTTGTTTTTGTGGTGATCACTTGTATATATTTATATATATTGTAGATACTAACCCTTAATCATATATGTCATTTGCAAATATCTTCTCCCATTCAGTAGGCTCTCTTTTTGTTTTGTTAATTATTTCCTTTTCTGTGCATATTTTATTTTTATATAGTCCCAATGGTTTATTTTTTCCTTTTCTTTTCCTTGCTTCAGGATACACACTAGAAAAATGTTGCTTGACCAATGTCGGTGGCCTCTTTCAGAATTTTTATTGTTTCAGGTCTCAACTTGAGGTCTTTAATTGTTTTTAGTTTATTTTTATGAATGGTAAAAGAAAGTGGTCCAATTTCATTTTTCTTTGTATGTGGCTGTCCACTTTTCCCATCACCATTTGTTGATTCCATTACATATTCTTGCCTTTTTTGTCATAGACTAATTGGCCATATAATTATGGGTTTCTTTCTGAGTTCTCTCTCTGTTCTATTGATCTATGTGTCTATTTTTGTGCGAGTATGACACTGTTTTCATTACTACACCTTGTAATATAGCTTGAAGTCTGGAACTGTGGTGCCTCCAGCTTTGCTTTTCTTTTTCAAGATTTCTTGGCCTATTTGAGGTCTTTTGTGGTTCCTAAAAGTTTTAGGATTGTTTGCTCTAGTTATGGGAAAAATTTTGCTGGTTTCTGGTAGGGATTTCATTAAATGTGTACATTGCTTTGGATAATATAGATATTTATTTGGATAATATAGATATAAGAGTATGGAGTGTCCTTGTGTTGTCTTCAGTTTCTTTCATCACTGTTTTATAGTTTACAGAGTATAGTCCTTCACCTCTTTGATTAAGTATATTCCTAAGTACTTTATTATTTTTGGTGCAATTGTAAATAGGACTGTCTTCTTAACTTCTCTTTCTACTTCATTAATTGTGTACAGAAATGCAGTGTATTTCTGTATATTGATTTTATATTCTGTGTCCTTACTGAACTCATCAGTTCTAACAGTTTTGGCAGGGGGCAGGAATCTTTAGGGCTTTCTATATATACTATCAGGTCATCTGCAAATAGTGAAAAATGTACTTCTTCTTTATCCAAGTGGATGCCTTTTGATTCTTTTTCTTACCTGATTGCTGTGGCTTGGGCTTCTAGTACTATATTTAATAAAAGTATTGAGAGTGGGAATCTTTGTCTTATTCCTGATCTTAAGGGGAAAGCTCTCAGTTTTTCACCACTAAGTATGATGTTAGATATGGTTTTTCTATATATGGGCTTTATTATGTTGAAATATATTCTTTCTAGACCTACTTTGTTGAAGGGTTTAATCATGAATGGATATTGTACTTTGTCAAATGCTTTTTCTTTATCTATTGATATGATTATATGGTTTCATTCTTTCTCTTGTTGATGTGAGGTATTGCATGGATTGATTCAAGAGTATTGAACTACCTTTGCATCCTAGGGATAAATCCCACTTGATCCTGTTGAATGATTTGTTTTTACATGAATTGTTGAATTCAGTTTGCTAATATTTTAGAATTAGCATCTATTAGCCAAGAATTTTTGCATCTGTGTTTCATTAGAGATATTGGCCTGTAGTTCTCTTTTTTGTAGTGTCCTTATCTAGCTTTGATATTAGGATAATGTTGCTTTCATAGAATGATTTTTGAAGCTCTCCTTCCTATTTTACTTTTTAGAGAGTTTGAGAAGAATAGATATTAACTGTTCTTTAAGTGTTTTGCAGAGTTCACCAGTGAAGCCATCTGGTCCTGGACTTTTTATTGTTGGGCATTTTTTGATTATTGATTCAATTTCATGCTGCTAATTGGTCCATTCAAATTATCTATTTCTTCCTGATTCAGGTTTGGGAAGTTATGTTCCTAGGAATTCTAGGTTATTATTCTAGAATAATAATTCTAGGTAATAATTCTAGAATTATTCTAGGTTAGGTTGCCCAGTTTGTTGGCATACTGTTTTGCATCATATTCTTTTATAATCCTTTGTATTTCTGTGGTGTCAGCTGTTGTTTATCTCATTTCTGGTTTTATTTAAAATACTCTCCCTCCTTCCCTCTCTCTGTCTCTCTCTCTGGGTCTCTCTCTGTTTGTCTCTTTTCTCTCTCTCTTGATAACTGGCTAAAAGTTTATAAATTTTGTTGATCTTTTCAAAGAATCAGCTTCTGGTTTCATTAACCTCTTCCATTGTGTTTTAGTTTCTGTTTCATTTTTTTCTGCTCTAATCTTTTTCATTTCCTCCCTTCTACTGGTTTTGTTCTTCTTTTTCTAGCCCCTTTAGATGTAAAGTTAGGTTGTTTGTTTAAGATTTTTCCTCGGGAGGTAGGCTTGTACTGTTATAAAATTCCCTCTTAGAACAGTTTTTGCTGCATCTCAAAGATTTTGGACTGTTGCGCTTTCATTTTCATTTGTCTCCATCTATCTTTTTATTTCTTCTTTAATTTCCTATTTGAACCATTCATTGTTTAGTAACATATTATTTAGTCTATATGTATTTTTGTCCTTTCCAGATTTTTTCTTGTGGTTAATTGTTAGTTTCAGAGCATTGTGGTTGGAAAAAATACATGATAAGACTTCAAACTTTTTGAATTTATTGAGAGTTGTTTTGTGGCCTAATATGTGATCTATTCTGGAGAATGAAAGAATATTTGTTCTGCTATTGTAGGATGGAATGTTGTGAATATGTGTTAGATCCATCTGGTCCAATATGTCATTCAAAGCCACTATTTCCTTGTAATTTTCTGTTTGGATAATCTAGTCATTGATCTAAGTGGGTGTTAAAGTCTCCTAGTAGTATTGTATTACTATTGATTACATCCTTTATGTTTATTAATAGCTCTTTTTTACGCTCTCTTGTCAGGTGTATAAATATTTACAATTGTTATATCTATCCTCCTGTTGGATTGCTCCCTTTATGACTATGTAGTCTCCTTTGTCTCTTGTTACAGGCTTTGTTTCAAAGTGCATTTTGTCTCATTTAAGTATTGTTACCCTGGCTTTCTTTTCACTTCCTTTTGCATGATAAATGCTTTTCCGTGCCTTACCTTTCAATCTGCATGTGTCTTGCAGTCTGAAATGAGTTTCTTTCAAGGCAGGTAATATTTCCTTACATTTTCTTTCCCCTTTTCTCTCCCTTCTCTTTCTGGCTTCCCTATAATGTGATTGTTATTACACTTGATGGTGTCACTGAGTTCCCTTATTCTAGTCTGATTTTTTATTAATCATTGTTCTTTCTCCTGTTCGGTTCAGTTGCTTTCTATTATCCTGTCCTCCAGGTCACTGATTATTCTTCTGCTTCCTCTATTCTACTATTTATCCCTTCTAGTGTATTTTTTATTTCAGTTGTTGCATTCTTTATCTCTCATTGGTTCTTTTTTTGTTTTCTATCTCTAAATTGATCATCTCAGTGAAATCCTCCACTCTGTCAAATCCAGTGAGTATCTTCATGACCATTTCTTTAAATTCTCCATCAGGCATGTTACTTAATCTCCATTTCTTTTACCTCTCTTGCTGTGATTTTGCCCTGTTCTTAAGTACCCAGCACTTAAGGGCTATTTACTATGTGTGCTGTGTGTGTCCTACTGCTGTGGCTGAGCCACATTTGCCTTCAGTTGTCTGCAACGGCTCCCATCGCTTGCTGTAAGCAGAGTTGGGTCCCTGTGTTGTTAATGGCCAGTCTGGAGCTGCCTTGAGCTTGAGTTGAAGCAGACCAGGCAATTGTCAGAACTGAGGTCACATTAAATTGCAGGACACTCTCCCCATGTTGTCCCCTGAGAAGCTTTAGTTGGTGGTAGGGCTTGCATTCAGACCAGATGTCTAGGTCCAGGCCACTCCTGGGGTGCAGTGGAAAGAATGTATCTGGTTATCTGCCCTTCTCCCTGGGGCGGGAGTCACTTTGCAGTAGTGCTTAACCCTCTTAGGGCTGTGTACACACTGCCATGCTTGTTGCACTGCTTTGTATGGAGTCTTGAAGATTTGGGTTGGGGGGAACTTGGTGCAGGAGAACATAGGTGTGCAGTGTGCTGTAAGCAAGGTATGTGGAGGTCTGCTGTAGGAAGGGATGTGTAACCCTTGGAGAACTGCCAAAGGCATTTCGGAGGGGGCACATCTGCAGGAAAGAATGGAACAGAGCACACTATTAGAAGCTAGGTGGAGAGTGTTGGAGCTGAGCTGGTTCTTACAGGTGTCCACATAGCTAGGCTGGGGCTCGTAGAGGGAAATGGTACCCATCAGCTCTTTTGATCTTGAGAAGTCTCCTAAAGATCCTTGCCACTACAACAGAAGTTTTTAGATTAGAAAATAAATCTCCTTTCTATACATCCCAGGTGTTTTTCAAACTGTTGTTTTTATGTTGTATCTCAGCAGGGCTGTTTGTTTTGCTGCCTCTTTTAAGGGTGGGGATTTGGTTTCCTATGGTCCTATAGCTCTCCCAGAGCCGAGCTAGCTTATTTTTAAAGTTTTAGGTGTTAACTGCCCCCCACTCCCAATTGTAAGAACTTGAGAAAAGAAACCCCTCTGACTTTCAAAACTCAGTATCGTGGGGATTTGTTTTCCCAGTGTGGGTCCCCCCATGCCAGAGTGCCGGGTGTGCGGTCTGTTCCTCTCCCTTCTTTGTGCCTAAGGTGTCCCTCTCTCCCATGAGAGTCTCATAGATCATTTTGGTTCCTGATCACATTTCTACCCTTTCTACCCTTTTCTATATGGCCTCTTTTCTATGCTTAGCTGTGGAGAATCTAGTCTTTGATTTGTTTTCTGGTTTATTTACACTGATAGAAGTGTTATCTAAGTTTATCCCATGGATAGAAATGACTTCATTAAGGCTTGGATGATGTTAGAATTGTATCATGCCATCTCAATGGAGAGTGCATGAAAAAATTACACATTAGGGGATGAGTTTACAAATATTTCACTAATATGAATATACTTTTCTTTTCCCTAATATTCTCTATAGTCTCCATAATTAAGCATTAATAATTTAAGTTGGTCTTTGTGGTCTTTGAGGATTTCCAATTATAGTATAAGGATTGTAGAACTTTACCATTATTATTCTTCCTTTGGTAAGTTATTGACTAAATAACCTACAAATGATTCATTTTTAAGTTCCAAATACATTTTAGATAAATGTGCTTGCAAAGCATCTACTTGTGTATTTCTTAGGATTATCTGAGCAAGATATTTCTAAAAGATCTTAGCACTTTATGGCTTTGAATGTATCCCTGCTTCCCAAATGATGTTCCTCCTGCCAAACATTTTCCCTTGCATTCTGCACATTAACCCCCTAAGGTAACATCCTCTACTTGACTTCCATCTCATCCTTCAAAGGAATTTTTCTTTACCTTCCCAAGAAGTTTAAATATAAACCACATCTGCTTACTTAGCACTTTTGTGATATTTGTCACATTGATTTCTAACTTTATGCTTTTCTCTCTGTAAGATTATGAGCCCCAGAACATAAGCCCTTTTTTGTGTCAGTAGCCAGTGCTTATGTTTGGTACATAGTAGACACTCAATAAATATTTGGGAGGACAAGTGAATAATAAGTTTCTACTGTACTGTGTGTTATGAATATACCACAGAAGCTACAAGAAAGCATTTTCCCCTTGGTGATAGTTAATAACCTATTCATCCCACCTTCATATCTAATTTATTCATGTTTGTATTCAGTACTCCATTGGAAATAATACATGGGAATTATAAACACCATCATCTACAGTGGTAGTATTTCTGATTGTAGACAAAGAAAACTGGAGCTTATTACTATCATCATCAGCTATAGTACTTTAGGGTAGGTTACTGAGCCGTTCTGAGCTCATGTTTCCACGTCTATCAACAGGATAATAGTATTCTCCCTGGTTGTTCTGAGGATGGAAAAGATAATTCTGATAATGGCTTTTAAATCACAATATGAAATATAAACCATCATGTTTATTACATTTCTGTTCATATTCAACCCTAAGTATTACCAAGTACAACATTGTTAAAAGCCTCAAGGAGCAGGACCTGCCTTGGAATTTATATGGAATGTTATTCCCAATAATTACCTATTTGCCCTTCATTGTTATCTTAGCTGTTTCTACGGGATATTATAAATGCTGCAACAGCTACACATTTCCATAGTATTATCTGTTTCTGCCTTTGGTACTGAACCTCTAATAACAAATGTAGAATTAAAGTTTAAAATAATTTTTTTAACTAAGAGACTAATCACGGTTCCTTAGTTTTTAATGAGAATGATTGGTCTTTAGATAAAGATGCGTTAAATGAGCAGTTTACAAAGAACATATTTACCAGGAATTGGATATGCACACCAGGCTCCTTTTCTAGGTATTCACTTTGCCAGCAGAATAATGATTCTGTCTTTCTCTTGCTTGAAGGAATATGGCTATGCCGCTAGCAGACTCATGCTGTTTAACTCTGCATATCTACTATCTGTGAAAGACAGTTTGGTCTCCGGAATGTTAACTTACATTTACAATGTTTGCAGGAAATTGCAGTGCAGGAGTGAATCTTTAAAGAGACTCGCTGCCACATTCACCACCCATCCTATTTAATAAAAGGGAACAGTGGACATGTTTTAAAAGTCATGTTTGTTCTTCAAATTAGAGTAAAACAGCACATTTCTAAAGCAGATGGCTTAAGTAGTGGAAGTAATGGCCTAGGTCATTCTGGAAAACTCTTGTATCATACTTAGGTGAGCAAAATGTTTTTCAACTAACGTTCTTAGCTTTTATTGGCAACACTTGGAAAGGAGATAGCAAAGCAGATCTTTTCAGAGAGTGAGGCAAAATTGCATAGAATGATAGAAGTTTTCATCAAATATACCAGTAACATGGTCATAACCCTGGCTACAAGTAACAAGATTTTTGTAACTTTTTGGTTTAGAGATGAGCCTTCTATCTATGTCTAGATTGTAAATTGCAGAAGAATGGAGTTGGAGCTGAGGAGAAAGGAGAAGAGTGAAAAAGCATAATGTATTGGTCCCAGACATAGGGATGCTTAGCTCTGAGACTGAGTAATGATAAGACCCTTGAAAGAACACTGTCACTGGAAGCAGCCTTTTAATAGTCAGCTTCCGTGAGGGAGACTTTCTAAAAACATATTACGCTTGGGAAAAAAGGCTGATTCCAACCTTTTCTTTCCAAATTTCTAAACAAACCTTCTAAACTACAGTTAATTTGAATGCCTGCACAGAGCTGCTAACAAATAAGACAGGTTTTCTTCCATCCTGAATGTTCTATAATTAGAAATGCAATGAATAAAATAAGTTAGGGCAAAAGGGTACGGTCATTGAGTAAGGGGAGAAGTAACTTTATAGAATGTGCTCAGAAAAAGCCTATTTGAAAATTTGACAATGAAATCTTAAAAGACTAGTAGGGAAAAAAAAAACACCCTGTAGATAGGCTGTGTAAAGGTCCTGAGGCTCCAAATAATTTGCTCCAAATAATTTGGAATATAGTGAGAGGAAGGACAGAAGTGATGAGGTTGAAGCCTGATCTCCCTTGGGCTTTAAAGCTATTATAACAACTTAATTAAGGACTCTCAGAGCATAATAGATAAATATAAAACTAGACTAAGCCATGTTCTGGGAAATCCTGTTTTTTTTGTTGTTGTTGTTTGTTTGTTTGTTTGTTTCTAAGAGGTGTCTTCCTGGTCATATTTTATTGAAATCCATCCAGTCTATATTAAAACTTCTAGTCGTAGAAAGAAAACGGAAAGACATGCCATGTTCATGGTTTGGAAGAATAACTGTTGTTAAAATGTCTGTACTGCCCATAGCAATTTACACATTTAATGCAATCCTATCAAAATACCAACATCATTTTTCACAGAGTTAGAACAAACAATCTTAAAATTTGTATGGAACCACAAAAGACCTTGAATAGCCAAACCAACCATGAAAAAGAAAAACAAAGCTGGAGGCAACACAATTCTGGACTTCAAGTTATATTACAAAGCTGTAGTGATCAAAACAGTAGGTACTGGCACAAAAATAGACACATAGATCAATGAAACAGAATAGAAAACCCAGAAATGAATTCAGAGTTTATATGGTCAATTAATCTTCAGTGAAGCAGGAAAGAATATCAAATGGGAAAGTTACACTCTCTTCAACAAATGATGTTAGGAAAATTGGATAGACACATACTAAAGAATGAAACTGGACAACTTTGTTAGACCATCAAAATGGATTAAAGACCTAACGCCATAAAAATCCTAAAAGAGAACCCAAGCAGTGACTTCCATGAATTGGCCATAGCATCTTCTTTCCAGATATGCTTTCTGAGGCAAGGGAAACAAAAGCAAAAATGAACTATCAGGACTAATCAAAATTAAAAACTTCTGTACAGCAAAGGAAACAATCAACAAAACTAAAAGGCAACCTATTGAATCGGAGAAGATATCTGCAGGTTACCTACCTGATAAAGGGTTATTATCCAAAACACACAAAGAATTTATAAAACTCAATACCCCCCAAATGAATAATCCAATTTAAAAAATGGGCAACAGACATTTCTTGAAAGAAGACATCCAGATGTCCAACACACATATGAAAACACGCTCAACATCACTGATCATCAGGGAACTACAAATCAAAAAACTACAGTGAGCCCCTGCCTCACACCTGTCAGAATGGCTAAAATCAATAACACAAGAAATATAGGGGTTGGCAAGGATGTGGAAAAGGGGAACCCTTGTGCATTGTTGTGGGAATGCCAACTGGCATAGCCACTGTGGAAAACAGCATGGAGGTTTCTCAGAAAGTTAAAACTAGAGGTACCCCACAATCCAGCAACTGAAATACTAGGTGTTTCTTAAGAATATGAAAATATTAATCCAAAGGGATATATGCACTCCGATGTTTATAGCAGCATTATCTACAATAGCCAAATTGTGGGAATAGCCTAAGTGTCCATTGACTGATGAATGAATATTCATCTGCGTGCACACACAGAATGGAATATGACTCAGCCCTGTAAAAGAATGAAATCTTGCCATTTGCAAGGACGTTGATAGGGCTAGAGAGTATTTGGTAAATGAAATCACTCAGTCAGAGAAAGACAAATACCATATGATTTCACTCAAGAAACAAAACAGATGAGCAAAGGGAAAAGAGAGAGAGAGAAGCAAACCAAGAAGGAGACTCTTAACTATAGAGAACACACTGATGGTTAGCTGAAGGGAGGTTGGTGGAAGGATAGGTGAAATAGATTATGGTGACTAAGGAGTGCACTTGTTGTGATGAGCACTGGTGTTGCATGGAAGTTGTACACCTGAAATCAATATTACACTGTAATTTCAATAAAAATTTAAACTATGCACTGGGAGAAAAAACACACTTCCAGTCATGTATTTGAACTGTATGTTTCCAAGTTCTAGCCCTTCTTTCCTCTCAATACTAGGATGTTAAGAGTAAGAAAGTAGGAGAGGAATAAGGACAACTGGCCTTAACTTCATTGCTGCATTTGGGTTTTAGTCCCCTTCCTGCCAACTCTCACTGTGTCTCTGACCTACACTGCTAGCCATCAGCCTCTGTGTGGCAGGCACTGATCTGCTGGCTCCCACACAGCATGTGTGAGAATTCTCTGGAGGCTTTTCTGGTCCTCACCACTGCCCAGGTCTCTGATTTAAGAGTTCTGAATTCCTGCCCAGCTGCCCACATGGGCCATCTAGCTCCCAGAGGCTGGGCATGCAGGCTCCTAGACTCCCAGCCAGCCATCACACTGGTGATTTTCTCTGCTGCGAAAGGCATAGAGGAAGGTCAGCAAGTTCACTGCCTAAATAAATATCCAGCTGGGAACCAGAATGCCAATTTTGCTTTATGGCAGCAACATCAGTGATTATCTTGCAGTCGCCCTATCATCTCTTTGGGGAGATGGATGGCTCTCCCAGCAAGCAGAGCACTGTTCGTAAGGCCAATGATATTGGTGACCGCGTTGCTTTCCTTCATTTTCTATGTTGCATTGGGGAAGGAATAGGGACTTGGTGGCTGTTTCTGGCATTTTGTGGCTCTGACAAACACACACAAAAAAGTATAAAGCTGAATTTAATATTCAATTACATTTGTAAAATAATAGAATGATTCCTATAGCATAGTAGTTAGGAATGTTACAGCTTCAGATTAGCCCATGTACAAATACTAGCTGCTGGATTTGCTAGATGTCTATTCTTGTATAAGCCTAATTTTCAGTGCTTTAATTTCTAACTTGTAACTATGGGGAAAATAATTGTACTTATCTTAAAGGGTTATTTTAAAAAGTAGATAGGTTATTCCCTTCAAAATGTATATAAAAGTATTGGCATAATGTAAGGGACTCCATGAGTCTTAGTTCTTCTTGAATGTGTTTTTATTAAGTACTCTGATAATAATTTTACATGTTCACTCTGACTAGTAAGGGAAACTGGACTGGACAGATGAAAGCAGGGCAAGGATGGAAGCAGAGAGATCTTAAGGCATCATATAGTAGAATTTTAAGTGAAATCTTGGAGGAATTTGGAGTAGAGTGGTACAGGTCGAGTTGGTGAAGTGGTCAGTTTCATTATGTGTTTCTAGGTAGAGCTGTCAGGACTTGTTGAGGAATTTTTTATGAGGCTTGAGGAAAGGAATCAAGGATGGCTCTGACATTTTCAGCCTGAGAATCTAAGAAAGTTCTTAGGTAGTTAAGGCCATAAGGTTATATGAATCAGAAAATAAAAAGAAAGAGAAATAGAAGGATCAGATTGGAAGAAACTAAACTGTCTGAATTCACAGATGATACAATTTTCTACATAGGCTTTATTCAGAGACTCTATCATAGACTATTAGATCTTAAGAAATGATGTAGGCTTTTAAAATCTTGATAAAGAAATAATGTTTCCTGTAGGCAGATTAATGGATCCTCAAATATGTCCACACCTTAATACCTCAAACTATGAATATGTTGCCATATATGGCAAAAGAGACTTTGAAGTTTTTTTGATTGAAGTTAAGGATATTGAGATGGTGAGATCATGTTGGTGGGCCCAATCATTTGAGTCTTTAAAATCTGAGAACCTTTTCTGGCTGGATCCAAGAGAGATGCACTGATTGGAGGATGGGGGCCTGAGAAGGATCGACGTCCACTGCTGTTTCTATGGTGTAGAGGACTATGTACCAGGGCCTCTCAGAGCTAAGTGTAGCCCCATAGCTAACATTCAGCAAGGAAACAGAAACCTCAGTCTTCTAGCAGCATGGAACTGAGTTCTGGCAATCCCTGGATACACAAGGAAGTAGATTCCCCTGTAGAGCCTCCAGAAAGGAATGAAGCATGGCAACACCTTGATTTTAGCCTAGTAAGACTCCTACCAGACTTCAGATATCCAGGATTGCAAAATAACTCATTTGTATTATTTTAAGCTATTAAGCTTTTGGTAATTTATTATTACAGCAAGAGAAAATTAATGCACATACCAAAAATTCACCACATTAAGTATATAGTTTCTGACGGTTTATAAATTCTTAGAGTTATGTAACCACAGTCTAGTTTCATAACATTTACATCACCTCTAATAGATTCCATGTACCATTCCAGCCCTAGGCAACCAATAGCTGCTTTCTTTCTATATTAATTTGGTTTTTCTGGACATTTCACAAAAATTATGTCTTTTGCATCTGACTTCTTTCACTTAGCACTTTGCTTCTGAGGTTCCTCCATGTCGTAACATATATTATATTCAATATTTTGTTCCTTTCCATGATTACTCAGTCATAAATATATGGGCAAATGATAACTTTATCTCTTTACCATTTCCTGGAGATTTTGGTTGTTCAGATTTTTACTATTATGAATAAAACTATGATCACCAGTCTTTGTGTGGACCTATGTTTTATTTCATGCAGTCACCCAGAGTTGTAAATGCCAGGTCATAAGATAAGTTTATGTTTCACTTTCTAAGAAATAGTTCAAAGTGGCTGTGTACCATTTTACATTCTTATTAGCAGTATATGAAGATTGGTTTCTCCATATTCCTTTGCCTATACTATTGATTATCTTTTTTTAATTATAGCTATTACTGAGGGTATGAAGTGGTATTACATATGATTTTAATTTGCAACCTGATGGCTATTGATGCTGAGCAGCTTTTCATGTGCTTATTAACTATATATATATATATCTCCTATTTAGTGAAATGTCTATTCAGTTTATTTGCTCATTTTTTTATTTGCTCATTTTTATTTGGATTGTTTATTATTACTTTATAAGAGTTCCTTGTATATTCTGGATACAGATTAGGGTGGGAAAATTACATTTGCTCAGTAAAATTATTTAGACACTTCCCTTTTATCATGCACAAGTAATTAAATAAATATGGATCATATGCCAAAGTGAAAAGGTTAAAACTATAAAACTTCAAGAAGACTATATAGGAGAAAATCTTTGTGAACTCTTTTAGGCCAAGAAAGAAATAAAGTATATGTAATTGAAGATATATATATATATAACATATAAAGATATATACATCTATCATATATATACATATATATGCTTTACACATATTTGTTCCTAATCTGTGACTTTTCATTTTCTTAGGTGTGTTTTTTAAAAGCCAAAAAAAGTTTTTTAATAATGTCCAATTTACATATTTTTTCTTTTATGTACCATTATTTTGATGTCATATCCAAGAACCATTGGTCTTTTTGCAAATAAAAACACACAAAATTTGGGTTTTGATAGGGATTGTATTAGAGAACTGTCATCTTAATGATATTGATCTTTCTAATGCTTGAATGTGGAATGTTTCTCTGTTTATTTTAGATCTTTTAAACTTTCTATTAGCAATGTTTTGTTGTTTTCAAAGGTGAGGGCTTGAACTCTTTCTGATAAATTAATTCTCAAGTATTTTATTCTTTTTGGTGCTATTCTGAACAAAATTTTCTTTTCTTAATTTCATTTTCAGAAGTCATGCATCCTCATAAAAGCAATATTTTATCATTTGTGGGGGTGTGGGAAGTACATAGGGTAGTTTTTAACATCTGAGGTTATCTTTGGAAAATTATGCCAAAATTAGATTTTAAGAGACTGCATGTAAATTCAGATCTATATAGAAAAATAACCTAAACCAGTGGTGAAAAGAAAGTAAAGCTAGAAGTAAAGAAACTGGAAAATGGAGATCTTTGCCAAAAAAAAGAAAAGAAAAGAAAAGAAAAAAATTGGCCAAACGTGGGCGAGTTGAAAATGGCCTAGGTAAAAGTAGGGATAAATATGCTTTCCAGGTAAGCTTGGGCTAAATATGTACCTTATGCCTACTGAGCCAAAAACAGGGTATAATATTCAGAACCTATCACCTGTCTGGCCTATTTGAAGGGGATGGGGTATTCTCACAAATGAGTGATTTAACAACAACAACAAAATACTTTTCTTTTTAAGCAATATTTTGGACAAATAATCATGTATTTTTTATATTTAGAATTTTAGTGTTTATTGTACTTCATTTAATCTATAGAGATTTCTAAAGGTTTGGTTTATAGCTTTACAGTGAAGCAAAACTTAATAAATAAAAATACACATATTTATCTACTTTTGCTGGACATTCCCCAAATGGTATAGTGTTGTGGTAAGCATTAAATGAGGTAATATCTAGCACAGTGAAAACAAAATAGCCAAAAGAGTCAATAAATGTTAGTTTTGTTTCCTTTATCATTCATACTCAGTTTTTATTGAAAGTAAAATTATCCTTAATGTTCAGAAAAGATGGTTCCTCTAAAGTTTTTTTTTCATATTATGAAGGTAAAATTAAGGTAAAAAATACCAACAGAAATTTCACAGTACACATCCTACAAAAAGGACAAGAAAATGAGCGTGCAATTAGATAAAACTGCATCCCTTTCAAAGAATTGTATTATTAAATATTCAAGATTATGTGCATTAGTGAGGACATAAACTCAAAGACATACCTTTTCGCAGGGCTCCTGACAGTAACTAACCATTAGAGAAACATTAAATGAAACACTGAAAGGGGAAAACAATTCAAGAAATGGACCAATTTGAACAACTCAAAAGTACTGCTTTAGATGGCACATTTAGAGAACAAAAGACAAAAGAGAATGAGAAAGAAAAAATCATTTAAAGATGAAGTGGCTACTGTCCATTGATTGAGAGGTCACACTTTAAATCATTTTGACTGCTGAAAAAGGAAGAAGAATATAGTTTTCCCAGAGGTAGTTTTTAAAAAAAACTTTTTTAAGTAACTTAATATAAAGAAAAGGACACCAAAACTGAACCAGAAATGACTAAGAGATTTAGTTGCAGAAGATGTGACCAACATAGGACTAAATTCAAATAAAGAACATTTAAAAATTGGATGCAAAACAGATGAAGGGAACAATTCCCTAACTTGGCATTTTCTGACTCCTTTGGAAACTAAATCTCCCTCTAGCAATATTCTGTCCTTCCATTTAGTTTAAGTATAATCTTCTTTTCTCCAGCATGATCTGGATTCATGACAAATTCTATTTTTTCTTAGCAGAGGCATTTATTAGATATATTGCTTATGACAAATTCTCTCTAGATTTAGACTGTAGAAACAATAGCAACCAAAACACACTTTGAGCCATTCTTCATTCCTCATTTTATAAATCCTAAATATGCAAATAACACCTACCAAATTTGCAGTATATTTTATAAAATGTATTAAAGATGAATCAATAAAATGAAGTATGATTTGCTTTTCATTTTACAGATTTGTGACCAAACAGGGTTGGCATTCATATTATAGCTTGGGAGATGTTTTTCTTGGTTTCACTGTGAAATGTTCAGTGGTCCTGCCACTTGGGCTTATGCCATATACACAGAGAAACTTGGAGAAAGCAGAGAATTATCTGGATGATTCATGAACATACCCAATTTTCATCTGAATTATACCTACGTCAATAAGCATGACTGGACATGAGTTCAATTTATGCCACTTAACCTCATTAATGTTTTATTCCATTATAAACTGTGATAATAATAAAATTGATGTCATAATAATTCCTATATAATTAAATGCAATGATGCATGGAACGTCCTCAGCATAGTGCCAGAAACAGTAGTCATTTGGCAAATGTTAGATGCAGTAGTTGTAGTAATAATAATAGATGTACTATTAATACCGTTACAGTGAGAGTACTAGTTATAGCAGTTGTAGTTGCAAATTTGGCCTGGATTATCAAAAAATATATCTATTTTTTTAAATTTTATTATTGAACCCCAGACTGATTTAATAAATAGGAATCTTTATATACAAAATGACGAAAATAAATCATCATAATAATGGCCTTGACTTACAATGTTTTTAACCTTTGACTCATATTTTACATGTGCTCCCTGTTATCTCCAAAATCAACCCCCAAGGAAGGAATATTAATGGAACTCTAGCTAAAAGTGGCTAACATACCTGTACTGGGCTTCTTTTCAAAAGGGGGATTGTCCGACTTACATTGGAAGCCATGGGATCCTCGGGGATGAAAATGAATGTCTCTTGACTCCGTCTAGGCTGTTCTTTGCTATTGCAGATACAGTTGTCTCCATGCATCGGGAGCATGTTTGTAGTGAAGTCTGGGTTCATGCTGTGCAGATCTCAGACCAAAGGGAGTAGGGATATACTCTCCTTCATCACCACTTTGAGTAAAAGAGTGGAGGAAATCTGCTTGGTCCAATCTTAGTAATGTTCTCATTTCTTGGCAACAATCTCTCGTTGTGGTTGGTTAGCATAGCTTATGTAGCATGACTACCTTGTGTCCAGAAGGATGGGATCTGTAATTTCAAGAATGCAGGAAGGATTGTTAGGTACCAAGAACGATAAAAATTACAGCATGTAATCACAAATCCTTATTTATCTGTAGGAAATTAGAGTTCTGAGACAGTAATTTTAAACCCTCAGAGTTACGGTGAGAATTCAAATTGGCATTTTTTTCACTGCAAACATATTGCCCACTGTGGCATATTGCTGTCAAAGTTTCATGGATAGTATTTATATAATGAGTTCAAGTAGTAGGTATTGAATATCAGGTCAGGGAATCCATATGGGGTTTTGAAATGTATGCACTAAGTAATCCGAATTCTCCTGATAATTTGCAAACCTTCACTCAGTGCTGTAAAAAATAAAGCTTCATCAAATCCACGCTGAACTAATGTGTTTTCTTAAATATTTTAGATTATATTCATTCAGCAACAGCCCAGTTGCTATTTGTAATTCATTGTATTCATTTTAAACAGTTACAACATGCACAGACTATCTTCCCATTAGTAATGCCTCCCCCAAATCTGGAGAATGTTTTCATTTTCTTTCCTATTTTTTAGAAGATCTCTCTGATATTCTGAGAGGGTGTATGTACATATCTATAACATAGCTCAATCATTATCTGCTACTTCAGCATTGTTGGCCATGGGTTAAATAACACTCATACCTTTTTTGAACTCTTGGAAATTCTGAAAGTGTTCAATGTGTACAAAATAGAATTCTTTAAATCACTGATGAGTACTGATCAGTCTGTGAAAATATCCATTCTATGTCTTCTTTCCCTTTTTTAATTTGGACCCTAAAGTCTGATTTAATCAGTTTTCTTTCTTCAAATCTAATCTGGTTATTTGGTTTTGATATGAGCCCTCAAAACGTGTTCTTTTCCCATGTGCCTTTTGAGATATTACAACAAAGTGACATAGTGATACACAATCTATTATGCTTTGTGGCATGATCAATAATATAAATAATATGTGCCTTGATGTAATTTGCTTTTTGAGATGTTAGTGGCTACTATTTATTAAGCTATTTATAAAGTAAGATTAAGTTCTGCTGTAATTACCTGACTTGTCCTCCTCTGTTACCATAATATCCTCTGTTGCTACTGTGTAAATTGGTGAACAATTCCTTTTATTTAATAAATCTATATTTTATTGTGCAGACTAGTGTGATCATCACCCTCTGGCTTAACTACAAGCCTGCCTTAAAAGGTATTTATTTAGATCAGAAGTTCAAGTTTTGCATCATGCAAAAAAGTCCTATTTTTTTTAAGGAATTCAAAAGTTAATGTTATCATAATCCTAAATAGATGAAGCAATGGTGAAGAAAACTGCAGAGCAAATATGAAATTTAATAATGGCCTTCCAACAGCTTGCCTTTCAAATTGTTAGGAATTCATTAAACAATGGTTGAGCAGCACTGACAATTAAATTACTCTCATATGAGGTATCTAGCCATATTATGAATATTGCATACTACATAGCTCACATTTCTAAAGGGATGTAGACAACAAATTGGATTTCAGATAATTAACATGAGGCTTGAATTCAGTCTCCAGACACATCCTACTCTGTTTCTAAGCAAAAATAATTGGGATGTAAGTGTATAAAGAGGGTTAACATTAAAAATGTTAAAAAAAAAAAAAAGCATAGCACTTGTAGTTGCATTAGGAATTTATCACACTGTAGAATATAGTAGAAGGGAAGAAACAGTAATTGTGACTGTACAGAGTTGCAAATATTTTTCAAAAATTAAGCCTTTTAGTGCTCACCTTCTATAAGGTGGCTACTCTTCTTTTACCCACAGATGGTTAAGCGATTGATAAAGTCATGCTGTTAAGTGTGCTGCAGCTGGGAGTGAAACCTATGCAGTCTGAATTTATAATCACTGCTGCATTGATCTTTTAAGACACAGAGAAGTATCTTTTGAATTTTTACTACTGGACAACTTTTTCATTCATGTCTGGTGTCTGTGTTTCTCCTCAAAAACAATGAAAACATTCTATTAAGAATACTTATAAAAACCAAAATACTTAGTATGAGTGCTTCATGTGGAGCTATTTTATTGCCTCACTGGGTGGAGCCCACAGGAAGTTGGAAAAATGGAAAGAAGGGAAGACAGACCTGAACTTGGAGCAGAAGTTATGGGGAACAAAGGTGGTGTTCTTCCTGTAGAATGCTTCAGTTAACTGTTTTTGGAAATAAGCTTTTTAATTTTAGGATAGTTACTGATTTACATAAACATTGTGAAGAGAGCACAGAAAGTTTCCACATTCCTCACATTCAGTTTCCCCCATTACTAACATCTTTTGTTAATATGGCACATTTGTCACACAAATAATTGATTGGTATTGATGTTTTATAGTTGGCTAGATTGTATTCCTTATTTAGACTCACATACCTAAAGTCCTCTTACTCTTCTAGGATTCCACCTATAGCCCATTACATTTAGTTTTCATGTAGTTTTAGACTCCTGAGATTGTCTTCGTTTTAATGATGTTGACAATTTTGACAGCACTAGCCAGGCATTTTGTAAAAAAAAAAAAAAAAAAAAAAAAAATCCCTCTACTTGGATTTGTCTTGTGTTTTACTTATGCTTAGACTAGGATTATGGGTTTGGGGAGCAAGACCACAGAAGAAAGTGCCATTTTAATCACATCATATTGAGAGATGCATATATAATCAACATGATTTAACAATTGTTGAGGCTGTTCTTGCTCTTGAGGTAGTCCTTGTCAGGTTTCTCCACTGTAATGTTACTCACCCCTACCCTTCAGTTCATTACTGTCCTCCTTGGAAGGATGTCATTGTGCTTTTTCGGTTGGCTCCCATTTTCCTTTGACATGCTTTCATCATGGTGGGGTTTTCTGAGTATTTTTAAATGCTTCAGGCTCATTTTGTATATTTGATGCCCTGTCAGTTGACTTTTAATGTTGTTGCATGTTTTATTATAGACCTTTTAAAAAACAAATATATATAGTTTTCTCAAGCTCCTTTGTAATCATTGTTCTTCTAAGCCCCTCCCTCCTTTACCAGACACCAGTCTGTTTTCTGTCACTATGAATAGTAGTGAATTCTCAAAATATTTTTTTAAATTGAGTTATATATATTTTTTCTTTAAACAAAATTTTAATGTTTATTTTTGGGGGAGAGACAGGGAGGGTCCTCTTTGGGGTGGGGGGTGAAAGAGAGGGAGGGAATCCGAAACAGGCTCTAAGCTATCAGCACAGACCCCAATGTGGGGCTTGAACTCATGAGCTGAGTCTTGAGAA